>NW_026889897.1:0-65752 GCF_033153115.1 Saccostrea echinata
CATGATTCCGCTAAACTAAGAAAGTTTACACATAGTTTATCATCTCATAAACAACCATCAGCACTGTCCAATACAGAAATGCTCGAATTGAAGGGGAAAATTCAGGAATTGTTTTGCGTCAGCCATGTTTTGACGTGAACCTTACACGCATTCTCTTATATTCTTAATATTATTGTATAGACGGAATTTTGCAAAGGACCTTTGTCCGCTCCATTTCTCCACAACAGTTTAAGATATGAAAGTTATCTCTGTCAGATATTATAGATATTGACCTGTAGATGCTACCATGGGACATTTTCTCCGTCGTCAATACTTCCGGTCGTCACAGAAAGTGGATTAAAAAGTCGATTTTTTAAAATTTCTTCGTCTTTCTAACTTCTTTTTTCTTTAATATTCATAGGGTACGTAAAGGCCCCTCTTTGAAGCTTTTACGTATTACCAGTTTCTTGATAGGATTAAGAAGGAATTAGATATCTTTAAATATCTTAGAAGTTCCGAAAACGTAGGACCAACGTTTTCCTAAACACTACAGAATATTGATTTTTTTCCCCGTATATATAGTTTGCGGGGACTAATCAGTGCTCATTTATGTAGGAGGAAGTGTAGAGGTAACTCCTACCTGGTGATTGGGATAGGACAGAAAAACCTTCCTGTTGCCATGGAAACGAGTTTATATTAAATAAAACACGGTTGTATATGATATATATCATGTGTGCGCATTTTATTCGCCCCTCTTTTTTGTCAACTGTAGAAGACATTGTCATCTCTACCTCCCCCCCCCCCCCCTTTTTCTCTTTTTCGCTTTTATGTTTTAGATTCTTAATAAAATGACCTTGACCTTCATATCACAAGCAACTCTTTTTGAAGTTTTCAAAATTATAAGGCTTAATTCTTTCTACAAAATAATGGTAATTTACATGTTTATGTTCAAGAACCACCCCCTCCCCCCACCCCTTCCTCGAAGCAACCAGGTAGAATACGCAGATATAAAATTCACAACTTATAAGGAACTTCTTACGAGTTTCATTAATAAAATTCAGTTCCCCTGATGTGATTTGATATTTTGCTACCATTCATTCTTCTTCTGTTTTGTCTATAGAATTTATAATTATTTTATTTAGAATTAATTTATCTTTAAAAAGCAGTGATTGTCAGCTGCATTCATTAGCATTTCGCCTTTTCTTGTATATCTATTACTTGCATATTAATAATTTCATTAAATAATATTTAAAAGTATTAAAACTTCATTTCTATTAAATTTTATTAATTTGTAAATCCTTGGATCCGCTCCTGCAGGTGCGCGAAAGCCTCATCACTACTGTAAACAAATTATTCATCAGGCCGTAAATGTTCATGATTCCGCTAAACTAAGAAAGTTTACACATAGTTTATCATCTCATAAACAACCATCAGCACTGTCCAATACAGAAATGCTCGAATTGAAGGGGAAAATTCAGGAATTGTTTTGCGTCAGCCATGTTTTGACGTGAACCTTACACGCATTCTCTTATATTCTTAATATTATTGTATAGACGGAATTTTGCAAAGGACCTTTGTCCGCTCCATTTCTCCACAACAGTTTAAGATATGAAAGTTATCTCTGTCAGATATTATAGATATTGACCTGTAGATGCTACCATGGACATTTTCTCCGTCGTCAATACTTCCGGTCGTCACAGAAAGTGGATTAAAAAGTCGATTTTTTAAAATTTCTTCGTCTTTCTAACTTCTTTTTTCTTTAATATTCATAGGGTACGTAAAGGCCCTCTTTGAAGCTTTTACGTATTACCAGTTTCTTGATAGGATTAAGAAGGAATTAGATATCTTTAAATATCTTAGAAGTTCCGAAAACGTAGGACCAACGTTTTCCTAAACACTACAGAATATTGATTTTTTTCCCCGTATATATAGTTTGCGGGGACTAATCAGTGCTCATTTATGTAGGAGGAAGTGTAGAGGTAACTCCTACCTGGTGATTGGGATAGGACAGAAAAACCTTCCTGTTGCCATGGAAACGAGTTTATATTAAATAAAACACGGTTGTATATGATATATATCATGTGTGCGCATTTTATTCGCCCCTCTTTTTTGTCAACTGTAGAAGACATTGTCATCTCTACCTCCCCCCCCCCCTTTTTCTCTTTTTCGCTTTTATGTTTTAGATTCTTAATAAAATGACCTTGACCTTCATATCACAAGCAACTCTTTTTGAAGTTTTCAAAATTATAAGGCTTAATTCTTTCTACAAAATAATGGTAATTTACATGTTTATGTTCAAGAACCACCCCCCTCCCCCACCCCTTCCTCGAAGCAACCAGGTAGAATACGCAGATATAAAATTCACAACTTATAAGGAACTTCTTACGAGTTTCATTAATAAAATTCAGTTCCCCTGATGTGATTTGATATTTTGCTACCATTCATTCTTCTTCTGTTTTGTCTATAGAATTTATAATTATTTTATTTAGAATTAATTTATCTTTAAAAAGCAGTGATTGTCAGCTGCATTCATTAGCATTTCGCCTTTTCTTGTATATCTATTACTTGCATATTAATAATTTCATTAAATAATATTTAAAAGTATTAAAACTTCATTTCTATTAAATTTTATTAATTTGTAAATCCTTGGATCCGCTCCTGCAGGTGCGCGAAAGCCTCATCACTACTGTAAACAAATTATTCATCAGGCCGTAAATGTTCATGATTCCGCTAAACTAAGAAAGTTTACACATAGTTTATCATCTCATAAACAACCATCAGCACTGTCCAATACAGAAATGCTCGAATTGAAGGGGAAAATTCAGGAATTGTTTTGCGTCAGCCATGTTTTGACGTGAACCTTACACGCATTCTCTTATATTCTTAATATTATTGTATAGACGGAATTTTGCAAAGGACCTTTGTCCGCTCCATTTCTCCACAACAGTTTAAGATATGAAAGTTATCTCTGTCAGATATTATAGATATTGACCTGTAGATGCTACCATGGACATTTTCTCCGTCGTCAATACTTCCGGTCGTCACAGAAAGTGGATTAAAAAGTCGATTTTTTAAAATTTCTTCGTCTTTCTAACTTCTTTTTTCTTTAATATTCATAGGGTACGTAAAGGCCCCTCTTTGAAGCTTTTACGTATTACCAGTTTCTTGATAGGATTAAGAAGGAATTAGATATCTTTAAATATCTTAGAAGTTCCGAAAACGTAGGACCAACGTTTTCCTAAACACTACAGAATATTGATTTTTTTCCCCGTATATATAGTTTGCGGGGACTAATCAGTGCTCATTTATGTAGGAGGAAGTGTAGAGGTAACTCCTACCTGGTGATTGGGATAGGACAGAAAAACCTTCCTGTTGCCATGGAAACGAGTTTATATTAAATAAAACACGGTTGTATATGATATATATCATGTGTGCGCATTTTATTCGCCCCTCTTTTTTGTCAACTGTAGAAGACATTGTCATCTCTACCTCCCCCCCCCCCCTTTTTCTCTTTTTCGCTTTTATGTTTTAGATTCTTAATAAAATGACCTTGACCTTCATATCACAAGCAACTCTTTTTGAAGTTTTCAAAATTATAAGGCTTAATTCTTTCTACAAAATAATGGTAATTTACATGTTTATGTTCAAGAACCACCCCCTCCCCCCACCCCTTCCTCGAAGCAACCAGGTAGAATACGCAGATATAAAATTCACAACTTATAAGGAACTTCTTACGAGTTTCATTAATAAAATTCAGTTCCCCTGATGTGATTTGATATTTTGCTACCATTCATTCTTCTTCTGTTTTGTCTATAGAATTTATAATTATTTTATTTAGAATTAATTTATCTTTAAAAAGCAGTGATTGTCAGCTGCATTCATTAGCATTTCGCCTTTTCTTGTATATCTATTACTTGCATATTAATAATTTCATTAAATAATATTTAAAAGTATTAAAACTTCATTTCTATTAAATTTTATTAATTTGTAAATCCTTGGATCCGCTCCTGCAGGTGCGCGAAAGCCTCATCACTACTGTAAACAAATTATTCATCAGGCCGTAAATGTTCATGATTCCGCTAAACTAAGAAAGTTTACACATAGTTTATCATCTCATAAACAACCATCAGCACTGTCCAATACAGAAATGCTCGAATTGAAGGGGAAAATTCAGGAATTGTTTTGCGTCAGCCATGTTTTGACGTGAACCTTACACGCATTCTCTTATATTCTTAATATTATTGTATAGACGGAATTTTGCAAAGGACCTTTGTCCGCTCCATTTCTCCACAACAGTTTAAGATATGAAAGTTATCTCTGTCAGATATTATAGATATTGACCTGTAGATGCTACCATGGACATTTTCTCCGTCGTCAATACTTCCGGTCGTCACAGAAAGTGGATTAAAAAGTCGATTTTTTAAAATTTCTTCGTCTTTCTAACTTCTTTTTTCTTTAATATTCATAGGGTACGTAAAGGCCCCTCTTTGAAGCTTTTACGTATTACCAGTTTCTTGATAGGATTAAGAAGGAATTAGATATCTTTAAATATCTTAGAAGTTCCGAAAACGTAGGACCAACGTTTTCCTAAACACTACAGAATATTGATTTTTTTCCCCGTATATATAGTTTGCGGGGACTAATCAGTGCTCATTTATGTAGGAGGAAGTGTAGAGGTAACTCCTACCTGGTGATTGGGATAGGACAGAAAAACCTTCCTGTTGCCATGGAAACGAGTTTATATTAAATAAAACACGGTTGTATATGATATATATCATGTGTGCGCATTTTATTCGCCCCTCTTTTTTGTCAACTGTAGAAGACATTGTCATCTCTACCTCCCCCCCCCCCTTTTTCTCTTTTTCGCTTTTATGTTTTAGATTCTTAATAAAATGACCTTGACCTTCATATCACAAGCAACTCTTTTTGAAGTTTTCAAAATTATAAGGCTTAATTCTTTCTACAAAATAATGGTAATTTACATGTTTATGTTCAAGAACCACCCCCTCCCCCCACCCCTTCCTCGAAGCAACCAGGTAGAATACGCAGATATAAAATTCACAACTTATAAGGAACTTCTTACGAGTTTCATTAATAAAATTCAGTTCCCCTGATGTGATTTGATATTTTGCTACCATTCATTCTTCTTCTGTTTTGTCTATAGAATTTATAATTATTTTATTTAGAATTAATTTATCTTTAAAAAGCAGTGATTGTCAGCTGCATTCATTAGCATTTCGCCTTTTCTTGTATATCTATTACTTGCATATTAATAATTTCATTAAATAATATTTAAAAGTATTAAAACTTCATTTCTATTAAATTTTATTAATTTGTAAATCCTTGGATCCGCTCCTGCAGGTGCGCGAAAGCCTCATCACTACTGTAAACAAATTATTCATCAGGCCGTAAATGTTCATGATTCCGCTAAACTAAGAAAGTTTACACATAGTTTATCATCTCATAAACAACCATCAGCACTGTCCAATACAGAAATGCTCGAATTGAAGGGGAAAATTCAGGAATTGTTTTGCGTCAGCCATGTTTTGACGTGAACCTTACACGCATTCTCTTATATTCTTAATATTATTGTATAGACGGAATTTTGCAAAGGACCTTTGTCCGCTCCATTTCTCCACAACAGTTTAAGATATGAAAGTTATCTCTGTCAGATATTATAGATATTGACCTGTAGATGCTACCATGGACATTTTCTCCGTCGTCAATACTTCCGGTCGTCACAGAAAGTGGATTAAAAAGTCGATTTTTTAAAATTTCTTCGTCTTTCTAACTTCTTTTTTCTTTAATATTCATAGGGTACGTAAAGGCCCCTCTTTGAAGCTTTTACGTATTACCAGTTTCTTGATAGGATTAAGAAGGAATTAGATATCTTTAAATATCTTAGAAGTTCCGAAAACGTAGGACCAACGTTTTCCTAAACACTACAGAATATTGATTTTTTTCCCCGTATATATAGTTTGCGGGGACTAATCAGTGCTCATTTATGTAGGAGGAAGTGTAGAGGTAACTCCTACCTGGTGATTGGGATAGGACAGAAAAACCTTCCTGTTGCCATGGAAACGAGTTTATATTAAATAAAACACGGTTGTATATGATATATATCATGTGTGCGCATTTTATTCGCCCCTCTTTTTTGTCAACTGTAGAAGACATTGTCATCTCTACCTCCCCCCCCCCTTTTTCTCTTTTTCGCTTTTATGTTTTAGATTCTTAATAAAATGACCTTGACCTTCATATCACAAGCAACTCTTTTTGAAGTTTTCAAAATTATAAGGCTTAATTCTTTCTACAAAATAATGGTAATTTACATGTTTATGTTCAAGAACCACCCCCTCCCCCCACCCCTTCCTCGAAGCAACCAGGTAGAATACGCAGATATAAAATTCACAACTTATAAGGAACTTCTTACGAGTTTCATTAATAAAATTCAGTTCCCCTGATGTGATTTGATATTTTGCTACCATTCATTCTTCTTCTGTTTTGTCTATAGAATTTATAATTATTTTATTTAGAATTAATTTATCTTTAAAAAGCAGTGATTGTCAGCTGCATTCATTAGCATTTCGCCTTTTCTTGTATATCTATTACTTGCATATTAATAATTTCATTAAATAATATTTAAAAGTATTAAAACTTCATTTCTATTAAATTTTATTAATTTGTAAATCCTTGGATCCGCTCCTGCAGGTGCGCGAAAGCCTCATCACTACTGTAAACAAATTATTCATCAGGCCGTAAATGTTCATGATTCCGCTAAACTAAGAAAGTTTACACATAGTTTATCATCTCATAAACAACCATCAGCACTGTCCAATACAGAAATGCTCGAATTGAAGGGGAAAATTCAGGAATTGTTTTGCGTCAGCCATGTTTTGACGTGAACCTTACACGCATTCTCTTATATTCTTAATATTATTGTATAGACGGAATTTTGCAAAGGACCTTTGTCCGCTCCATTTCTCCACAACAGTTTAAGATATGAAAGTTATCTCTGTCAGATATTATAGATATTGACCTGTAGATGCTACCATGGACATTTTCTCCGTCGTCAATACTTCCGGTCGTCACAGAAAGTGGATTAAAAAGTCGATTTTTTAAAATTTCTTCGTCTTTCTAACTTCTTTTTTCTTTAATATTCATAGGGTACGTAAAGGCCCCTCTTTGAAGCTTTTACGTATTACCAGTTTCTTGATAGGATTAAGAAGGAATTAGATATCTTTAAATATCTTAGAAGTTCCGAAAACGTAGGACCAACGTTTTCCTAAACACTACAGAATATTGATTTTTTTCCCCGTATATATAGTTTGCGGGGACTAATCAGTGCTCATTTATGTAGGAGGAAGTGTAGAGGTAACTCCTACCTGGTGATTGGGATAGGACAGAAAAACCTTCCTGTTGCCATGGAAACGAGTTTATATTAAATAAAACACGGTTGTATATGATATATATCATGTGTGCGCATTTTATTCGCCCCTCTTTTTTGTCAACTGTAGAAGACATTGTCATCTCTACCTCCCCCCCCCCTTTTTCTCTTTTTCGCTTTTATGTTTTAGATTCTTAATAAAATGACCTTGACCTTCATATCACAAGCAACTCTTTTTGAAGTTTTCAAAATTATAAGGCTTAATTCTTTCTACAAAATAATGGTAATTTACATGTTTATGTTCAAGAACCACCCCCTCCCCCCACCCCTTCCTCGAAGCAACCAGGTAGAATACGCAGATATAAAATTCACAACTTATAAGGAACTTCTTACGAGTTTCATTAATAAAATTCAGTTCCCCTGATGTGATTTGATATTTTGCTACCATTCATTCTTCTTCTGTTTTGTCTATAGAATTTATAATTATTTTATTTAGAATTAATTTATCTTTAAAAAGCAGTGATTGTCAGCTGCATTCATTAGCATTTCGCCTTTTCTTGTATATCTATTACTTGCATATTAATAATTTCATTAAATAATATTTAAAAGTATTAAAACTTCATTTCTATTAAATTTTATTAATTTGTAAATCCTTGGATCCGCTCCTGCAGGTGCGCGAAAGCCTCATCACTACTGTAAACAAATTATTCATCAGGCCGTAAATGTTCATGATTCCGCTAAACTAAGAAAGTTTACACATAGTTTATCATCTCATAAACAACCATCAGCACTGTCCAATACAGAAATGCTCGAATTGAAGGGGAAAATTCAGGAATTGTTTTGCGTCAGCCATGTTTTGACGTGAACCTTACACGCATTCTCTTATATTCTTAATATTATTGTATAGACGGAATTTTGCAAAGGACCTTTGTCCGCTCCATTTCTCCACAACAGTTTAAGATATGAAAGTTATCTCTGTCAGATATTATAGATATTGACCTGTAGATGCTACCATGGACATTTTCTCCGTCGTCAATACTTCCGGTCGTCACAGAAAGTGGATTAAAAAGTCGATTTTTTAAAATTTCTTCGTCTTTCTAACTTCTTTTTTCTTTAATATTCATAGGGTACGTAAAGGCCCCTCTTTGAAGCTTTTACGTATTACCAGTTTCTTGATAGGATTAAGAAGGAATTAGATATCTTTAAATATCTTAGAAGTTCCGAAAACGTAGGACCAACGTTTTCCTAAACACTACAGAATATTGATTTTTTTCCCCGTATATATAGTTTGCGGGGACTAATCAGTGCTCATTTATGTAGGAGGAAGTGTAGAGGTAACTCCTACCTGGTGATTGGGATAGGACAGAAAAACCTTCCTGTTGCCATGGAAACGAGTTTATATTAAATAAAACACGGTTGTATATGATATATATCATGTGTGCGCATTTTATTCGCCCCTCTTTTTTGTCAACTGTAGAAGACATTGTCATCTCTACCTCCCCCCCCCCTTTTTCTCTTTTTCGCTTTTATGTTTTAGATTCTTAATAAAATGACCTTGACCTTCATATCACAAGCAACTCTTTTTGAAGTTTTCAAAATTATAAGGCTTAATTCTTTCTACAAAATAATGGTAATTTACATGTTTATGTTCAAGAACCACCCCCTCCCCCCACCCCTTCCTCGAAGCAACCAGGTAGAATACGCAGATATAAAATTCACAACTTATAAGGAACTTCTTACGAGTTTCATTAATAAAATTCAGTTCCCCTGATGTGATTTGATATTTTGCTACCATTCATTCTTCTTCTGTTTTGTCTATAGAATTTATAATTATTTTATTTAGAATTAATTTATCTTTAAAAAGCAGTGATTGTCAGCTGCATTCATTAGCATTTCGCCTTTTCTTGTATATCTATTACTTGCATATTAATAATTTCATTAAATAATATTTAAAAGTATTAAAACTTCATTTCTATTAAATTTTATTAATTTGTAAATCCTTGGATCCGCTCCTGCAGGTGCGCGAAAGCCTCATCACTACTGTAAACAAATTATTCATCAGGCCGTAAATGTTCATGATTCCGCTAAACTAAGAAAGTTTACACATAGTTTATCATCTCATAAACAACCATCAGCACTGTCCAATACAGAAATGCTCGAATTGAAGGGGAAAATTCAGGAATTGTTTTGCGTCAGCCATGTTTTGACGTGAACCTTACACGCATTCTCTTATATTCTTAATATTATTGTATAGACGGAATTTTGCAAAGGACCTTTGTCCGCTCCATTTCTCCACAACAGTTTAAGATATGAAAGTTATCTCTGTCAGATATTATAGATATTGACCTGTAGATGCTACCATGGACATTTTCTCCGTCGTCAATACTTCCGGTCGTCACAGAAAGTGGATTAAAAAGTCGATTTTTTAAAATTTCTTCGTCTTTCTAACTTCTTTTTTCTTTAATATTCATAGGGTACGTAAAGGCCCCTCTTTGAAGCTTTTACGTATTACCAGTTTCTTGATAGGATTAAGAAGGAATTAGATATCTTTAAATATCTTAGAAGTTCCGAAAACGTAGGACCAACGTTTTCCTAAACACTACAGAATATTGATTTTTTTCCCCGTATATATAGTTTGCGGGGACTAATCAGTGCTCATTTATGTAGGAGGAAGTGTAGAGGTAACTCCTACCTGGTGATTGGGATAGGACAGAAAAACCTTCCTGTTGCCATGGAAACGAGTTTATATTAAATAAAACACGGTTGTATATGATATATATCATGTGTGCGCATTTTATTCGCCCCTCTTTTTTGTCAACTGTAGAAGACATTGTCATCTCTACCTCCCCCCCCCCCTTTTTCTCTTTTTCGCTTTTATGTTTTAGATTCTTAATAAAATGACCTTGACCTTCATATCACAAGCAACTCTTTTTGAAGTTTTCAAAATTATAAGGCTTAATTCTTTCTACAAAATAATGGTAATTTACATGTTTATGTTCAAGAACCACCCCCTCCCCCCACCCCTTCCTCGAAGCAACCAGGTAGAATACGCAGATATAAAATTCACAACTTATAAGGAACTTCTTACGAGTTTCATTAATAAAATTCAGTTCCCCTGATGTGATTTGATATTTTGCTACCATTCATTCTTCTTCTGTTTTGTCTATAGAATTTATAATTATTTTATTTAGAATTAATTTATCTTTAAAAAGCAGTGATTGTCAGCTGCATTCATTAGCATTTCGCCTTTTCTTGTATATCTATTACTTGCATATTAATAATTTCATTAAATAATATTTAAAAGTATTAAAACTTCATTTCTATTAAATTTTATTAATTTGTAAATCCTTGGATCCGCTCCTGCAGGTGCGCGAAAGCCTCATCACTACTGTAAACAAATTATTCATCAGGCCGTAAATGTTCATGATTCCGCTAAACTAAGAAAGTTTACACATAGTTTATCATCTCATAAACAACCATCAGCACTGTCCAATACAGAAATGCTCGAATTGAAGGGGAAAATTCAGGAATTGTTTTGCGTCAGCCATGTTTTGACGTGAACCTTACACGCATTCTCTTATATTCTTAATATTATTGTATAGACGGAATTTTGCAAAGGACCTTTGTCCGCTCCATTTCTCCACAACAGTTTAAGATATGAAAGTTATCTCTGTCAGATATTATAGATATTGACCTGTAGATGCTACCATGGACATTTTCTCCGTCGTCAATACTTCCGGTCGTCACAGAAAGTGGATTAAAAAGTCGATTTTTTAAAATTTCTTCGTCTTTCTAACTTCTTTTTTCTTTAATATTCATAGGGTACGTAAAGGCCCCTCTTTGAAGCTTTTACGTATTACCAGTTTCTTGATAGGATTAAGAAGGAATTAGATATCTTTAAATATCTTAGAAGTTCCGAAAACGTAGGACCAACGTTTTCCTAAACACTACAGAATATTGATTTTTTTCCCCGTATATATAGTTTGCGGGGACTAATCAGTGCTCATTTATGTAGGAGGAAGTGTAGAGGTAACTCCTACCTGGTGATTGGGATAGGACAGAAAAACCTTCCTGTTGCCATGGAAACGAGTTTATATTAAATAAAACACGGTTGTATATGATATATATCATGTGTGCGCATTTTATTCGCCCCTCTTTTTTGTCAACTGTAGAAGACATTGTCATCTCTACCTCCCCCCCCCCCTTTTTCTCTTTTTCGCTTTTATGTTTTAGATTCTTAATAAAATGACCTTGACCTTCATATCACAAGCAACTCTTTTTGAAGTTTTCAAAATTATAAGGCTTAATTCTTTCTACAAAATAATGGTACTTTACATGTTTATGTTCAAGAACCACCCCCTCCCCCCACCCCTTCCTCGAAGCAACCAGGTAGAATACGCAGATATAAAATTCACAACTTATAAGGAACTTCTTACGAGTTTCATTAATAAAATTCAGTTCCCCTGATGTGATTTGATATTTTGCTACCATTCATTCTTCTTCTGTTTTGTCTATAGAATTTATAATTATTTTATTTAGAATTAATTTATCTTTAAAAAGCAGTGATTGTCAGCTGCATTCATTAGCATTTCGCCTTTTCTTGTATATCTATTACTTGCATATTAATAATTTCATTAAATAATATTTAAAAGTATTAAAACTTCATTTCTATTAAATTTTATTAATTTGTAAATCCTTGGATCCGCTCCTGCAGGTGCGCGAAAGCCTCATCACTACTGTAAACAAATTATTCATCAGGCCGTAAATGTTCATGATTCCGCTAAACTAAGAAAGTTTACACATAGTTTATCATCTCATAAACAACCATCAGCACTGTCCAATACAGAAATGCTCGAATTGAAGGGGAAAATTCAGGAATTGTTTTGCGTCAGCCATGTTTTGACGTGAACCTTACACGCATTCTCTTATATTCTTAATATTATTGTATAGACGGAATTTTGCAAAGGACCTTTGTCCGCTCCATTTCTCCACAACAGTTTAAGATATGAAAGTTATCTCTGTCAGATATTATAGATATTGACCTGTAGATGCTACCATGGACATTTTCTCCGTCGTCAATACTTCCGGTCGTCACAGAAAGTGGATTAAAAAGTCGATTTTTTAAAATTTCTTCGTCTTTCTAACTTCTTTTTTCTTTAATATTCATAGGGTACGTAAAGGCCCCTCTTTGAAGCTTTTACGTATTACCAGTTTCTTGATAGGATTAAGAAGGAATTAGATATCTTTAAATATCTTAGAAGTTCCGAAAACGTAGGACCAACGTTTTCCTAAACACTACAGAATATTGATTTTTTTCCCCGTATATATAGTTTGCGGGGACTAATCAGTGCTCATTTATGTAGGAGGAAGTGTAGAGGTAACTCCTACCTGGTGATTGGGATAGGACAGAAAAACCTTCCTGTTGCCATGGAAACGAGTTTATATTAAATAAAACACGGTTGTATATGATATATATCATGTGTGCGCATTTTATTCGCCCCTCTTTTTTGTCAACTGTAGAAGACATTGTCATCTCTACCTCCCCCCCCCCCTTTTTCTCTTTTTCGCTTTTATGTTTTAGATTCTTAATAAAATGACCTTGACCTTCATATCACAAGCAACTCTTTTTGAAGTTTTCAAAATTATAAGGCTTAATTCTTTCTACAAAATAATGGTAATTTACATGTTTATGTTCAAGAACCACCCCCTCCCCCCACCCCTTCCTCGAAGCAACCAGGTAGAATACGCAGATATAAAATTCACAACTTATAAGGAACTTCTTACGAGTTTCATTAATAAAATTCAGTTCCCCTGATGTGATTTGATATTTTGCTACCATTCATTCTTCTTCTGTTTTGTCTATAGAATTTATAATTATTTTATTTAGAATTAATTTATCTTTAAAAAGCAGTGATTGTCAGCTGCATTCATTAGCATTTCGCCTTTTCTTGTATATCTATTACTTGCATATTAATAATTTCATTAAATAATATTTAAAAGTATTAAAACTTCATTTCTATTAAATTTTATTAATTTGTAAATCCTTGGATCCGCTCCTGCAGGTGCGCGAAAGCCTCATCACTACTGTAAACAAATTATTCATCAGGCCGTAAATGTTCATGATTCCGCTAAACTAAGAAAGTTTACACATAGTTTATCATCTCATAAACAACCATCAGCACTGTCCAATACAGAAATGCTCGAATTGAAGGGGAAAATTCAGGAATTGTTTTGCGTCAGCCATGTTTTGACGTGAACCTTACACGCATTCTCTTATATTCTTAATATTATTGTATAGACGGAATTTTGCAAAGGACCTTTGTCCGCTCCATTTCTCCACAACAGTTTAAGATATGAAAGTTATCTCTGTCAGATATTATAGATATTGACCTGTAGATGCTACCATGGACATTTTCTCCGTCGTCAATACTTCCGGTCGTCACAGAAAGTGGATTAAAAAGTCGATTTTTTAAAATTTCTTCGTCTTTCTAACTTCTTTTTTCTTTAATATTCATAGGGTACGTAAAGGCCCCTCTTTGAAGCTTTTACGTATTACCAGTTTCTTGATAGGATTAAGAAGGAATTAGATATCTTTAAATATCTTAGAAGTTCCGAAAACGTAGGACCAACGTTTTCCTAAACACTACAGAATATTGATTTTTTTCCCCGTATATATAGTTTGCGGGGACTAATCAGTGCTCATTTATGTAGGAGGAAGTGTAGAGGTAACTCCTACCTGGTGATTGGGATAGGACAGAAAAACCTTCCTGTTGCCATGGAAACGAGTTTATATTAAATAAAACACGGTTGTATATGATATATATCATGTGTGCGCATTTTATTCGCCCCTCTTTTTTGTCAACTGTAGAAGACATTGTCATCTCTACCTCCCCCCCCCCTTTTTCTCTTTTTCGCTTTTATGTTTTAGATTCTTAATAAAATGACCTTGACCTTCATATCACAAGCAACTCTTTTTGAAGTTTTCAAAATAATAAGGCTTAATTCTTTCTACAAAATAATGGTAATTTACATGTTTATGTTCAAGAACCACCCCCTCCCCCCACCCCTTCCTCGAAGCAACCAGGTAGAATACGCAGATATAAAATTCACAACTTATAAGGAACTTCTTACGAGTTTCATTAATAAAATTCAGTTCCCCTGATGTGATTTGATATTTTGCTACCATTCATTCTTCTTCTGTTTTGTCTATAGAATTTATAATTATTTTATTTAGAATTAATTTATCTTTAAAAAGCAGTGATTGTCAGCTGCATTCATTAGCATTTCGCCTTTTCTTGTATATCTATTACTTGCATATTAATAATTTCATTAAATAATATTTAAAAGTATTAAAACTTCATTTCTATTAAATTTTATTAATTTGTAAATCCTTGGATCCGCTCCTGCAGGTGCGCGAAAGCCTCATCACTACTGTAAACAAATTATTCATCAGGCCGTAAATGTTCATGATTCCGCTAAACTAAGAAAGTTTACACATAGTTTATCATCTCATAAACAACCATCAGCACTGTCCAATACAGAAATGCTCGAATTGAAGGGGAAAATTCAGGAATTGTTTTGCGTCAGCCATGTTTTGACGTGAACCTTACACGCATTCTCTTATATTCTTAATATTATTGTATAGACGGAATTTTGCAAAGGACCTTTGTCCGCTCCATTTCTCCACAACAGTTTAAGATATGAAAGTTATCTCTGTCAGATATTATAGATATTGACCTGTAGATGCTACCATGGACATTTTCTCCGTCGTCAATACTTCCGGTCGTCACAGAAAGTGGATTAAAAAGTCGATTTTTTAAAATTTCTTCGTCTTTCTAACTTCTTTTTTCTTTAATATTCATAGGGTACGTAAAGGCCCCTCTTTGAAGCTTTTACGTATTACCAGTTTCTTGATAGGATTAAGAAGGAATTAGATATCTTTAAATATCTTAGAAGTTCCGAAAACGTAGGACCAACGTTTTCCTAAACACTACAGAATATTGATTTTTTTCCCCGTATATATAGTTTGCGGGGACTAATCAGTGCTCATTTATGTAGGAGGAAGTGTAGAGGTAACTCCTACCTGGTGATTGGGATAGGACAGAAAAACCTTCCTGTTGCCATGGAAACGAGTTTATATTAAATAAAACACGGTTGTATATGATATATATCATGTGTGCGCATTTTATTCGCCCCTCTTTTTTGTCAACTGTAGAAGACATTGTCATCTCTACCTCCCCCCCCCCCTTTTTCTCTTTTTCGCTTTTATGTTTTAGATTCTTAATAAAATGACCTTGACCTTCATATCACAAGCAACTCTTTTTGAAGTTTTCAAAATTATAAGGCTTAATTCTTTCTACAAAATAATGGTACTTTACATGTTTATGTTCAAGAACCACCCCCTCCCCCCACCCCTTCCTCGAAGCAACCAGGTAGAATACGCAGATATAAAATTCACAACTTATAAGGAACTTCTTACGAGTTTCATTAATAAAATTCAGTTCCCCTGATGTGATTTGATATTTTGCTACCATTCATTCTTCTTCTGTTTTGTCTATAGAATTTATAATTATTTTATTTAGAATTAATTTATCTTTAAAAAGCAGTGATTGTCAGCTGCATTCATTAGCATTTCGCCTTTTCTTGTATATCTATTACTTGCATATTAATAATTTCATTAAATAATATTTAAAAGTATTAAAACTTCATTTCTATTAAATTTTATTAATTTGTAAATCCTTGGATCCGCTCCTGCAGGTGCGCGAAAGCCTCATCACTACTGTAAACAAATTATTCATCAGGCCGTAAATGTTCATGATTCCGCTAAACTAAGAAAGTTTACACATAGTTTATCATCTCATAAACAACCATCAGCACTGTCCAATACAGAAATGCTCGAATTGAAGGGGAAAATTCAGGAATTGTTTTGCGTCAGCCATGTTTTGACGTGAACCTTACACGCATTCTCTTATATTCTTAATATTATTGTATAGACGGAATTTTGCAAAGGACCTTTGTCCGCTCCATTTCTCCACAACAGTTTAAGATATGAAAGTTATCTCTGTCAGATATTATAGATATTGACCTGTAGATGCTACCATGGACATTTTCTCCGTCGTCAATACTTCCGGTCGTCACAGAAAGTGGATTAAAAAGTCGATTTTTTAAAATTTCTTCGTCTTTCTAACTTCTTTTTTCTTTAATATTCATAGGGTACGTAAAGGCCCCTCTTTGAAGCTTTTACGTATTACCAGTTTCTTGATAGGATTAAGAAGGAATTAGATATCTTTAAATATCTTAGAAGTTCCGAAAACGTAGGACCAACGTTTTCCTAAACACTACAGAATATTGATTTTTTTCCCCGTATATATAGTTTGCGGGGACTAATCAGTGCTCATTTATGTAGGAGGAAGTGTAGAGGTAACTCCTACCTGGTGATTGGGATAGGACAGAAAAACCTTCCTGTTGCCATGGAAACGAGTTTATATTAAATAAAACACGGTTGTATATGATATATATCATGTGTGCGCATTTTATTCGCCCCTCTTTTTTGTCAACTGTAGAAGACATTGTCATCTCTACCTCCCCCCCCCCCTTTTTCTCTTTTTCGCTTTTATGTTTTAGATTCTTAATAAAATGACCTTGACCTTCATATCACAAGCAACTCTTTTTGAAGTTTTCAAAATTATAAGGCTTAATTCTTTCTACAAAATAATGGTACTTTACATGTTTATGTTCAAGAACCACCCCCTCCCCCCACCCCTTCCTCGAAGCAACCAGGTAGAATACGCAGATATAAAATTCACAACTTATAAGGAACTTCTTACGAGTTTCATTAATAAAATTCAGTTCCCCTGATGTGATTTGATATTTTGCTACCATTCATTCTTCTTCTGTTTTGTCTATAGAATTTATAATTATTTTATTTAGAATTAATTTATCTTTAAAAAGCAGTGATTGTCAGCTGCATTCATTAGCATTTCGCCTTTTCTTGTATATCTATTACTTGCATATTAATAATTTCATTAAATAATATTTAAAAGTATTAAAACTTCATTTCTATTAAATTTTATTAATTTGTAAATCCTTGGATCCGCTCCTGCAGGTGCGCGAAAGCCTCATCACTACTGTAAACAAATTATTCATCAGGCCGTAAATGTTCATGATTCCGCTAAACTAAGAAAGTTTACACATAGTTTATCATCTCATAAACAACCATCAGCACTGTCCAATACAGAAATGCTCGAATTGAAGGGGAAAATTCAGGAATTGTTTTGCGTCAGCCATGTTTTGACGTGAACCTTACACGCATTCTCTTATATTCTTAATATTATTGTATAGACGGAATTTTGCAAAGGACCTTTGTCCGCTCCATTTCTCCACAACAGTTTAAGATATGAAAGTTATCTCTGTCAGATATTATAGATATTGACCTGTAGATGCTACCATGGACATTTTCTCCGTCGTCAATACTTCCGGTCGTCACAGAAAGTGGATTAAAAAGTCGATTTTTTAAAATTTCTTCGTCTTTCTAACTTCTTTTTTCTTTAATATTCATAGGGTACGTAAAGGCCCCTCTTTGAAGCTTTTACGTATTACCAGTTTCTTGATAGGATTAAGAAGGAATTAGATATCTTTAAATATCTTAGAAGTTCCGAAAACGTAGGACCAACGTTTTCCTAAACACTACAGAATATTGATTTTTTTCCCCGTATATATAGTTTGCGGGGACTAATCAGTGCTCATTTATGTAGGAGGAAGTGTAGAGGTAACTCCTACCTGGTGATTGGGATAGGACAGAAAAACCTTCCTGTTGCCATGGAAACGAGTTTATATTAAATAAAACACGGTTGTATATGATATATATCATGTGTGCGCATTTTATTCGCCCCTCTTTTTTGTCAACTGTAGAAGACATTGTCATCTCTACCTCCCCCCCCCCTTTTTCTCTTTTTCGCTTTTATGTTTTAGATTCTTAATAAAATGACCTTGACCTTCATATCACAAGCAACTCTTTTTGAAGTTTTCAAAATTATAAGGCTTAATTCTTTCTACAAAATAATGGTAATTTACATGTTTATGTTCAAGAACCACCCCCTCCCCCCACCCCTTCCTCGAAGCAACCAGGTAGAATACGCAGATATAAAATTCACAACTTATAAGGAACTTCTTACGAGTTTCATTAATAAAATTCAGTTCCCCTGATGTGATTTGATATTTTGCTACCATTCATTCTTCTTCTGTTTTGTCTATAGAATTTATAATTATTTTATTTAGAATTAATTTATCTTTAAAAAGCAGTGATTGTCAGCTGCATTCATTAGCATTTCGCCTTTTCTTGTATATCTATTACTTGCATATTAATAATTTCATTAAATAATATTTAAAAGTATTAAAACTTCATTTCTATTAAATTTTATTAATTTGTAAATCCTTGGATCCGCTCCTGCAGGTGCGCGAAAGTCTCATCACTACTGTAAACAAATTATTCATCAGGCCGTAAATGTTCATGATTCCGCTAAACTAAGAAAGTTTACACATAGTTTATCATCTCATAAACAACCATCAGCACTGTCCAATACAGAAATGCTCGAATTGAAGGGGAAAATTCAGGAATTGTTTTGCGTCAGCCATGTTTTGACGTGAACCTTACACGCATTCTCTTATATTCTTAATATTATTGTATAGACGGAATTTTGCAAAGGACCTTTGTCCGCTCCATTTCTCCACAACAGTTTAAGATATGAAAGTTATCTCTGTCAGATATTATAGATATTGACCTGTAGATGCTACCATGGACATTTTCTCCGTCGTCAATACTTCCGGTCGTCACAGAAAGTGGATTAAAAAGTCGATTTTTTAAAATTTCTTCGTCTTTCTAACTTCTTTTTTCTTTAATATTCATAGGGTACGTAAAGGCCCCTCTTTGAAGCTTTTACGTATTACCAGTTTCTTGATAGGATTAAGAAGGAATTAGATATCTTTAAATATCTTAGAAGTTCCGAAAACGTAGGACCAACGTTTTCCTAAACACTACAGAATATTGATTTTTTTCCCCGTATATATAGTTTGCGGGGACTAATCAGTGCTCATTTATGTAGGAGGAAGTGTAGAGGTAACTCCTACCTGGTGATTGGGATAGGACAGAAAAACCTTCCTGTTGCCATGGAAACGAGTTTATATTAAATAAAACACGGTTGTATATGATATATATCATGTGTGCGCATTTTATTCGCCCCTCTTTTTTGTCAACTGTAGAAGACATTGTCATCTCTACCTCCCCCCCCCCCTTTTTCTCTTTTTCGCTTTTATGTTTTAGATTCTTAATAAAATGACCTTGACCTTCATATCACAAGCAACTCTTTTTGAAGTTTTCAAAATTATAAGGCTTAATTCTTTCTACAAAATAATGGTACTTTACATGTTTATGTTCAAGAACCACCCCCTCCCCCCACCCCTTCCTCGAAGCAACCAGGTAGAATACGCAGATATAAAATTCACAACTTATAAGGAACTTCTTACGAGTTTCATTAATAAAATTCAGTTCCCCTGATGTGATTTGATATTTTGCTACCATTCATTCTTCTTCTGTTTTGTCTATAGAATTTATAATTATTTTATTTAGAATTAATTTATCTTTAAAAAGCAGTGATTGTCAGCTGCATTCATTAGCATTTCGCCTTTTCTTGTATATCTATTACTTGCATATTAATAATTTCATTAAATAATATTTAAAAGTATTAAAACTTCATTTCTATTAAATTTTATTAATTTGTAAATCCTTGGATCCGCTCCTGCAGGTGCGCGAAAGCCTCATCACTACTGTAAACAAATTATTCATCAGGCCGTAAATGTTCATGATTCCGCTAAACTAAGAAAGTTTACACATAGTTTATCATCTCATAAACAACCATCAGCACTGTCCAATACAGAAATGCTCGAATTGAAGGGGAAAATTCAGGAATTGTTTTGCGTCAGCCATGTTTTGACGTGAACCTTACACGCATTCTCTTATATTCTTAATATTATTGTATAGACGGAATTTTGCAAAGGACCTTTGTCCGCTCCATTTCTCCACAACAGTTTAAGATATGAAAGTTATCTCTGTCAGATATTATAGATATTGACCTGTAGATGCTACCATGGACATTTTCTCCGTCGTCAATACTTCCGGTCGTCACAGAAAGTGGATTAAAAAGTCGATTTTTTAAAATTTCTTCGTCTTTCTAACTTCTTTTTTCTTTAATATTCATAGGGTACGTAAAGGCCCCTCTTTGAAGCTTTTACGTATTACCAGTTTCTTGATAGGATTAAGAAGGAATTAGATATCTTTAAATATCTTAGAAGTTCCGAAAACGTAGGACCAACGTTTTCCTAAACACTACAGAATATTGATTTTTTTCCCCGTATATATAGTTTGCGGGGACTAATCAGTGCTCATTTATGTAGGAGGAAGTGTAGAGGTAACTCCTACCTGGTGATTGGGATAGGACAGAAAAACCTTCCTGTTGCCATGGAAACGAGTTTATATTAAATAAAACACGGTTGTATATGATATATATCATGTGTGCGCATTTTATTCGCCCCTCTTTTTTGTCAACTGTAGAAGACATTGTCATCTCTACCTCCCCCCCCCCCTTTTTCTCTTTTTCGCTTTTATGTTTTAGATTCTTAATAAAATGACCTTGACCTTCATATCACAAGCAACTCTTTTTGAAGTTTTCAAAATTATAAGGCTTAATTCTTTCTACAAAATAATGGTACTTTACATGTTTATGTTCAAGAACCACCCCCTCCCCCCACCCCTTCCTCGAAGCAACCAGGTAGAATACGCAGATATAAAATTCACAACTTATAAGGAACTTCTTACGAGTTTCATTAATAAAATTCAGTTCCCCTGATGTGATTTGATATTTTGCTACCATTCATTCTTCTTCTGTTTTGTCTATAGAATTTATAATTATTTTATTTAGAATTAATTTATCTTTAAAAAGCAGTGATTGTCAGCTGCATTCATTAGCATTTCGCCTTTTCTTGTATATCTATTACTTGCATATTAATAATTTCATTAAATAATATTTAAAAGTATTAAAACTTCATTTCTATTAAATTTTATTAATTTGTAAATCCTTGGATCCGCTCCTGCAGGTGCGCGAAAGCCTCATCACTACTGTAAACAAATTATTCATCAGGCCGTAAATGTTCATGATTCCGCTAAACTAAGAAAGTTTACACATAGTTTATCATCTCATAAACAACCATCAGCACTGTCCAATACAGAAATGCTCGAATTGAAGGGGAAAATTCAGGAATTGTTTTGCGTCAGCCATGTTTTGACGTGAACCTTACACGCATTCTCTTATATTCTTAATATTATTGTATAGACGGAATTTTGCAAAGGACCTTTGTCCGCTCCATTTCTCCACAACAGTTTAAGATATGAAAGTTATCTCTGTCAGATATTATAGATATTGACCTGTAGATGCTACCATGGACATTTTCTCCGTCGTCAATACTTCCGGTCGTCACAGAAAGTGGATTAAAAAGTCGATTTTTTAAAATTTCTTCGTCTTTCTAACTTCTTTTTTCTTTAATATTCATAGGGTACGTAAAGGCCCCTCTTTGAAGCTTTTACGTATTACCAGTTTCTTGATAGGATTAAGAAGGAATTAGATATCTTTAAATATCTTAGAAGTTCCGAAAACGTAGGACCAACGTTTTCCTAAACACTACAGAATATTGATTTTTTTCCCCGTATATATAGTTTGCGGGGACTAATCAGTGCTCATTTATGTAGGAGGAAGTGTAGAGGTAACTCCTACCTGGTGATTGGGATAGGACAGAAAAACCTTCCTGTTGCCATGGAAACGAGTTTATATTAAATAAAACACGGTTGTATATGATATATATCATGTGTGCGCATTTTATTCGCCCCTCTTTTTTGTCAACTGTAGAAGACATTGTCATCTCTACCTCCCCCCCCCCCTTTTTCTCTTTTTCGCTTTTATGTTTTAGATTCTTAATAAAATGACCTTGACCTTCATATCACAAGCAACTCTTTTTGAAGTTTTCAAAATTATAAGGCTTAATTCTTTCTACAAAATAATGGTACTTTACATGTTTATGTTCAAGAACCACCCCCTCCCCCCACCCCTTCCTCGAAGCAACCAGGTAGAATACGCAGATATAAAATTCACAACTTATAAGGAACTTCTTACGAGTTTCATTAATAAAATTCAGTTCCCCTGATGTGATTTGATATTTTGCTACCATTCATTCTTCTTCTGTTTTGTCTATAGAATTTATAATTATTTTATTTAGAATTAATTTATCTTTAAAAAGCAGTGATTGTCAGCTGCATTCATTAGCATTTCGCCTTTTCTTGTATATCTATTACTTGCATATTAATAATTTCATTAAATAATATTTAAAAGTATTAAAACTTCATTTCTATTAAATTTTATTAATTTGTAAATCCTTGGATCCGCTCCTGCAGGTGCGCGAAAGCCTCATCACTACTGTAAACAAATTATTCATCAGGCCGTAAATGTTCATGATTCCGCTAAACTAAGAAAGTTTACACATAGTTTATCATCTCATAAACAACCATCAGCACTGTCCAATACAGAAATGCTCGAATTGAAGGGGAAAATTCAGGAATTGTTTTGCGTCAGCCATGTTTTGACGTGAACCTTACACGCATTCTCTTATATTCTTAATATTATTGTATAGACGGAATTTTGCAAAGGACCTTTGTCCGCTCCATTTCTCCACAACAGTTTAAGATATGAAAGTTATCTCTGTCAGATATTATAGATATTGACCTGTAGATGCTACCATGGACATTTTCTCCGTCGTCAATACTTCCGGTCGTCACAGAAAGTGGATTAAAAAGTCGATTTTTTAAAATTTCTTCGTCTTTCTAACTTCTTTTTTCTTTAATATTCATAGGGTACGTAAAGGCCCCTCTTTGAAGCTTTTACGTATTACCAGTTTCTTGATAGGATTAAGAAGGAATTAGATATCTTTAAATATCTTAGAAGTTCCGAAAACGTAGGACCAACGTTTTCCTAAACACTACAGAATATTGATTTTTTTCCCCGTATATATAGTTTGCGGGGACTAATCAGTGCTCATTTATGTAGGAGGAAGTGTAGAGGTAACTCCTACCTGGTGATTGGGATAGGACAGAAAAACCTTCCTGTTGCCATGGAAACGAGTTTATATTAAATAAAACACGGTTGTATATGATATATATCATGTGTGCGCATTTTATTCGCCCCTCTTTTTTGTCAACTGTAGAAGACATTGTCATCTCTACCTCCCCCCCCCCCTTTTTCTCTTTTTCGCTTTTATGTTTTAGATTCTTAATAAAATGACCTTGACCTTCATATCACAAGCAACTCTTTTTGAAGTTTTCAAAATTATAAGGCTTAATTCTTTCTACAAAATAATGGTACTTTACATGTTTATGTTCAAGAACCACCCCCTCCCCCCACCCCTTCCTCGAAGCAACCAGGTAGAATACGCAGATATAAAATTCACAACTTATAAGGAACTTCTTACGAGTTTCATTAATAAAATTCAGTTCCCCTGATGTGATTTGATATTTTGCTACCATTCATTCTTCTTCTGTTTTGTCTATAGAATTTATAATTATTTTATTTAGAATTAATTTATCTTTAAAAAGCAGTGATTGTCAGCTGCATTCATTAGCATTTCGCCTTTTCTTGTATATCTATTACTTGCATATTAATAATTTCATTAAATAATATTTAAAAGTATTAAAACTTCATTTCTATTAAATTTTATTAATTTGTAAATCCTTGGATCCGCTCCTGCAGGTGCGCGAAAGCCTCATCACTACTGTAAACAAATTATTCATCAGGCCGTAAATGTTCATGATTCCGCTAAACTAAGAAAGTTTACACATAGTTTATCATCTCATAAACAACCATCAGCACTGTCCAATACAGAAATGCTCGAATTGAAGGGGAAAATTCAGGAATTGTTTTGCGTCAGCCATGTTTTGACGTGAACCTTACACGCATTCTCTTATATTCTTAATATTATTGTATAGACGGAATTTTGCAAAGGACCTTTGTCCGCTCCATTTCTCCACAACAGTTTAAGATATGAAAGTTATCTCTGTCAGATATTATAGATATTGACCTGTAGATGCTACCATGGACATTTTCTCCGTCGTCAATACTTCCGGTCGTCACAGAAAGTGGATTAAAAAGTCGATTTTTTAAAATTTCTTCGTCTTTCTAACTTCTTTTTTCTTTAATATTCATAGGGTACGTAAAGGCCCCTCTTTGAAGCTTTTACGTATTACCAGTTTCTTGATAGGATTAAGAAGGAATTAGATATCTTTAAATATCTTAGAAGTTCCGAAAACGTAGGACCAACGTTTTCCTAAACACTACAGAATATTGATTTTTTTCCCCGTATATATAGTTTGCGGGGACTAATCAGTGCTCATTTATGTAGGAGGAAGTGTAGAGGTAACTCCTACCTGGTGATTGGGATAGGACAGAAAAACCTTCCTGTTGCCATGGAAACGAGTTTATATTAAATAAAACACGGTTGTATATGATATATATCATGTGTGCGCATTTTATTCGCCCCTCTTTTTTGTCAACTGTAGAAGACATTGTCATCTCTACCTCCCCCCCCCCCTTTTTCTCTTTTTCGCTTTTATGTTTTAGATTCTTAATAAAATGACCTTGACCTTCATATCACAAGCAACTCTTTTTGAAGTTTTCAAAATTATAAGGCTTAATTCTTTCTACAAAATAATGGTACTTTACATGTTTATGTTCAAGAACCACCCCCTCCCCCCACCCCTTCCTCGAAGCAACCAGGTAGAATACGCAGATATAAAATTCACAACTTATAAGGAACTTCTTACGAGTTTCATTAATAAAATTCAGTTCCCCTGATGTGATTTGATATTTTGCTACCATTCATTCTTCTTCTGTTTTGTCTATAGAATTTATAATTATTTTATTTAGAATTAATTTATCTTTAAAAAGCAGTGATTGTCAGCTGCATTCATTAGCATTTCGCCTTTTCTTGTATATCTATTACTTGCATATTAATAATTTCATTAAATAATATTTAAAAGTATTAAAACTTCATTTCTATTAAATTTTATTAATTTGTAAATCCTTGGATCCGCTCCTGCAGGTGCGCGAAAGCCTCATCACTACTGTAAACAAATTATTCATCAGGCCGTAAATGTTCATGATTCCGCTAAACTAAGAAAGTTTACACATAGTTTATCATCTCATAAACAACCATCAGCACTGTCCAATACAGAAATGCTCGAATTGAAGGGGAAAATTCAGGAATTGTTTTGCGTCAGCCATGTTTTGACGTGAACCTTACACGCATTCTCTTATATTCTTAATATTATTGTATAGACGGAATTTTGCAAAGGACCTTTGTCCGCTCCATTTCTCCACAACAGTTTAAGATATGAAAGTTATCTCTGTCAGATATTATAGATATTGACCTGTAGATGCTACCATGGACATTTTCTCCGTCGTCAATACTTCCGGTCGTCACAGAAAGTGGATTAAAAAGTCGATTTTTTAAAATTTCTTCGTCTTTCTAACTTCTTTTTTCTTTAATATTCATAGGGTACGTAAAGGCCCCTCTTTGAAGCTTTTACGTATTACCAGTTTCTTGATAGGATTAAGAAGGAATTAGATATCTTTAAATATCTTAGAAGTTCCGAAAACGTAGGACCAACGTTTTCCTAAACACTACAGAATATTGATTTTTTTCCCCGTATATATAGTTTGCGGGGACTAATCAGTGCTCATTTATGTAGGAGGAAGTGTAGAGGTAACTCCTACCTGGTGATTGGGATAGGACAGAAAAACCTTCCTGTTGCCATGGAAACGAGTTTATATTAAATAAAACACGGTTGTATATGATATATATCATGTGTGCGCATTTTATTCGCCCCTCTTTTTTGTCAACTGTAGAAGACATTGTCATCTCTACCTCCCCCCCCCCCTTTTTCTCTTTTTCGCTTTTATGTTTTAGATTCTTAATAAAATGACCTTGACCTTCATATCACAAGCAACTCTTTTTGAAGTTTTCAAAATTATAAGGCTTAATTCTTTCTACAAAATAATGGTACTTTACATGTTTATGTTCAAGAACCACCCCCTCCCCCCACCCCTTCCTCGAAGCAACCAGGTAGAATACGCAGATATAAAATTCACAACTTATAAGGAACTTCTTACGAGTTTCATTAATAAAATTCAGTTCCCCTGATGTGATTTGATATTTTGCTACCATTCATTCTTCTTCTGTTTTGTCTATAGAATTTATAATTATTTTATTTAGAATTAATTTATCTTTAAAAAGCAGTGATTGTCAGCTGCATTCATTAGCATTTCGCCTTTTCTTGTATATCTATTACTTGCATATTAATAATTTCATTAAATAATATTTAAAAGTATTAAAACTTCATTTCTATTAAATTTTATTAATTTGTAAATCCTTGGATCCGCTCCTGCAGGTGCGCGAAAGCCTCATCACTACTGTAAACAAATTATTCATCAGGCCGTAAATGTTCATGATTCCGCTAAACTAAGAAAGTTTACACATAGTTTATCATCTCATAAACAACCATCAGCACTGTCCAATACAGAAATGCTCGAATTGAAGGGGAAAATTCAGGAATTGTTTTGCGTCAGCCATGTTTTGACGTGAACCTTACACGCATTCTCTTATATTCTTAATATTATTGTATAGACGGAATTTTGCAAAGGACCTTTGTCCGCTCCATTTCTCCACAACAGTTTAAGATATGAAAGTTATCTCTGTCAGATATTATAGATATTGACCTGTAGATGCTACCATGGACATTTTCTCCGTCGTCAATACTTCCGGTCGTCACAGAAAGTGGATTAAAAAGTCGATTTTTTAAAATTTCTTCGTCTTTCTAACTTCTTTTTTCTTTAATATTCATAGGGTACGTAAAGGCCCCTCTTTGAAGCTTTTACGTATTACCAGTTTCTTGATAGGATTAAGAAGGAATTAGATATCTTTAAATATCTTAGAAGTTCCGAAAACGTAGGACCAACGTTTTCCTAAACACTACAGAATATTGATTTTTTTCCCCGTATATATAGTTTGCGGGGACTAATCAGTGCTCATTTATGTAGGAGGAAGTGTAGAGGTAACTCCTACCTGGTGATTGGGATAGGACAGAAAAACCTTCCTGTTGCCATGGAAACGAGTTTATATTAAATAAAACACGGTTGTATATGATATATATCATGTGTGCGCATTTTATTCGCCCCTCTTTTTTGTCAACTGTAGAAGACATTGTCATCTCTACCTCCCCCCCCCCCTTTTTCTCTTTTTCGCTTTTATGTTTTAGATTCTTAATAAAATGACCTTGACCTTCATATCACAAGCAACTCTTTTTGAAGTTTTCAAAATTATAAGGCTTAATTCTTTCTACAAAATAATGGTACTTTACATGTTTATGTTCAAGAACCACCCCCTCCCCCCACCCCTTCCTCGAAGCAACCAGGTAGAATACGCAGATATAAAATTCACAACTTATAAGGAACTTCTTACGAGTTTCATTAATAAAATTCAGTTCCCCTGATGTGATTTGATATTTTGCTACCATTCATTCTTCTTCTGTTTTGTCTATAGAATTTATAATTATTTTATTTAGAATTAATTTATCTTTAAAAAGCAGTGATTGTCAGCTGCATTCATTAGCATTTCGCCTTTTCTTGTATATCTATTACTTGCATATTAATAATTTCATTAAATAATATTTAAAAGTATTAAAACTTCATTTCTATTAAATTTTATTAATTTGTAAATCCTTGGATCCGCTCCTGCAGGTGCGCGAAAGCCTCATCACTACTGTAAACAAATTATTCATCAGGCCGTAAATGTTCATGATTCCGCTAAACTAAGAAAGTTTACACATAGTTTATCATCTCATAAACAACCATCAGCACTGTCCAATACAGAAATGCTCGAATTGAAGGGGAAAATTCAGGAATTGTTTTGCGTCAGCCATGTTTTGACGTGAACCTTACACGCATTCTCTTATATTCTTAATATTATTGTATAGACGGAATTTTGCAAAGGACCTTTGTCCGCTCCATTTCTCCACAACAGTTTAAGATATGAAAGTTATCTCTGTCAGATATTATAGATATTGACCTGTAGATGCTACCATGGACATTTTCTCCGTCGTCAATACTTCCGGTCGTCACAGAAAGTGGATTAAAAAGTCGATTTTTTAAAATTTCTTCGTCTTTCTAACTTCTTTTTTCTTTAATATTCATAGGGTACGTAAAGGCCCCTCTTTGAAGCTTTTACGTATTACCAGTTTCTTGATAGGATTAAGAAGGAATTAGATATCTTTAAATATCTTAGAAGTTCCGAAAACGTAGGACCAACGTTTTCCTAAACACTACAGAATATTGATTTTTTTCCCCGTATATATAGTTTGCGGGGACTAATCAGTGCTCATTTATGTAGGAGGAAGTGTAGAGGTAACTCCTACCTGGTGATTGGGATAGGACAGAAAAACCTTCCTGTTGCCATGGAAACGAGTTTATATTAAATAAAACACGGTTGTATATGATATATATCATGTGTGCGCATTTTATTCGCCCCTCTTTTTTGTCAACTGTAGAAGACATTGTCATCTCTACCTCCCCCCCCCCCTTTTTCTCTTTTTCGCTTTTATGTTTTAGATTCTTAATAAAATGACCTTGACCTTCATATCACAAGCAACTCTTTTTGAAGTTTTCAAAATTATAAGGCTTAATTCTTTCTACAAAATAATGGTACTTTACATGTTTATGTTCAAGAACCACCCCCTCCCCCCACCCCTTCCTCGAAGCAACCAGGTAGAATACGCAGATATAAAATTCACAACTTATAAGGAACTTCTTACGAGTTTCATTAATAAAATTCAGTTCCCCTGATGTGATTTGATATTTTGCTACCATTCATTCTTCTTCTGTTTTGTCTATAGAATTTATAATTATTTTATTTAGAATTAATTTATCTTTAAAAAGCAGTGATTGTCAGCTGCATTCATTAGCATTTCGCCTTTTCTTGTATATCTATTACTTGCATATTAATAATTTCATTAAATAATATTTAAAAGTATTAAAACTTCATTTCTATTAAATTTTATTAATTTGTAAATCCTTGGATCCGCTCCTGCAGGTGCGCGAAAGCCTCATCACTACTGTAAACAAATTATTCATCAGGCCGTAAATGTTCATGATTCCGCTAAACTAAGAAAGTTTACACATAGTTTATCATCTCATAAACAACCATCAGCACTGTCCAATACAGAAATGCTCGAATTGAAGGGGAAAATTCAGGAATTGTTTTGCGTCAGCCATGTTTTGACGTGAACCTTACACGCATTCTCTTATATTCTTAATATTATTGTATAGACGGAATTTTGCAAAGGACCTTTGTCCGCTCCATTTCTCCACAACAGTTTAAGATATGAAAGTTATCTCTGTCAGATATTATAGATATTGACCTGTAGATGCTACCATGGACATTTTCTCCGTCGTCAATACTTCCGGTCGTCACAGAAAGTGGATTAAAAAGTCGATTTTTTAAAATTTCTTCGTCTTTCTAACTTCTTTTTTCTTTAATATTCATAGGGTACGTAAAGGCCCCTCTTTGAAGCTTTTACGTATTACCAGTTTCTTGATAGGATTAAGAAGGAATTAGATATCTTTAAATATCTTAGAAGTTCCGAAAACGTAGGACCAACGTTTTCCTAAACACTACAGAATATTGATTTTTTTCCCCGTATATATAGTTTGCGGGGACTAATCAGTGCTCATTTATGTAGGAGGAAGTGTAGAGGTAACTCCTACCTGGTGATTGGGATAGGACAGAAAAACCTTCCTGTTGCCATGGAAACGAGTTTATATTAAATAAAACACGGTTGTATATGATATATATCATGTGTGCGCATTTTATTCGCCCCTCTTTTTTGTCAACTGTAGAAGACATTGTCATCTCTACCTCCCCCCCCCCCCTTTTTCTCTTTTTCGCTTTTATGTTTTAGATTCTTAATAAAATGACCTTGACCTTCATATCACAAGCAACTCTTTTTGAAGTTTTCAAAATTATAAGGCTTAATTCTTTCTACAAAATAATGGTACTTTACATGTTTATGTTCAAGAACCACCCCCTCCCCCCACCCCTTCCTCGAAGCAACCAGGTAGAATACGCAGATATAAAATTCACAACTTATAAGGAACTTCTTACGAGTTTCATTAATAAAATTCAGTTCCCCTGATGTGATTTGATATTTTGCTACCATTCATTCTTCTTCTGTTTTGTCTATAGAATTTATAATTATTTTATTTAGAATTAATTTATCTTTAAAAAGCAGTGATTGTCAGCTGCATTCATTAGCATTTCGCCTTTTCTTGTATATCTATTACTTGCATATTAATAATTTCATTAAATAATATTTAAAAGTATTAAAACTTCATTTCTATTAAATTTTATTAATTTGTAAATCCTTGGATCCGCTCCTGCAGGTGCGCGAAAGCCTCATCACTACTGTAAACAAATTATTCATCAGGCCGTAAATGTTCATGATTCCGCTAAACTAAGAAAGTTTACACATAGTTTATCATCTCATAAACAACCATCAGCACTGTCCAATACAGAAATGCTCGAATTGAAGGGGAAAATTCAGGAATTGTTTTGCGTCAGCCATGTTTTGACGTGAACCTTACACGCATTCTCTTATATTCTTAATATTATTGTATAGACGGAATTTTGCAAAGGACCTTTGTCCGCTCCATTTCTCCACAACAGTTTAAGATATGAAAGTTATCTCTGTCAGATATTATAGATATTGACCTGTAGATGCTACCATGGACATTTTCTCCGTCGTCAATACTTCCGGTCGTCACAGAAAGTGGATTAAAAAGTCGATTTTTTAAAATTTCTTCGTCTTTCTAACTTCTTTTTTCTTTAATATTCATAGGGTACGTAAAGGCCCCTCTTTGAAGCTTTTACGTATTACCAGTTTCTTGATAGGATTAAGAAGGAATTAGATATCTTTAAATATCTTAGAAGTTCCGAAAACGTAGGACCAACGTTTTCCTAAACACTACAGAATATTGATTTTTTTCCCCGTATATATAGTTTGCGGGGACTAATCAGTGCTCATTTATGTAGGAGGAAGTGTAGAGGTAACTCCTACCTGGTGATTGGGATAGGACAGAAAAACCTTCCTGTTGCCATGGAAACGAGTTTATATTAAATAAAACACGGTTGTATATGATATATATCATGTGTGCGCATTTTATTCGCCCCTCTTTTTTGTCAACTGTAGAAGACATTGTCATCTCTACCTCCCCCCACCCTTTTTCTCTTTTTCGCTTTTATGTTTTAGATTCTTAATAAAATGACCTTGACCTTCATATCACAAGCAACTCTTTTTGAAGTTTTCAAAATTATAAGGCTTAATTCTTTCTACAAAATAATGGTACTTTACATGTTTATGTTCAAGAACCACCCCCTCCCCCCACCCCTTCCTCGAAGCAACCAGGTAGAATACGCAGATATAAAATTCACAACTTATAAGGAACTTCTTACGAGTTTCATTAATAAAATTCAGTTCCCCTGATGTGATTTGATATTTTGCTACCATTCATTCTTCTTCTGTTTTGTCTATAGAATTTATAATTATTTTATTTAGAATTAATTTATCTTTAAAAAGCAGTGATTGTCAGCTGCATTCATTAGCATTTCGCCTTTTCTTGTATATCTATTACTTGCATATTAATAATTTCATTAAATAATATTTAAAAGTATTAAAACTTCATTTCTATTAAATTTTATTAATTTGTAAATCCTTGGATCCGCTCCTGCAGGTGCGCGAAAGCCTCATCACTACTGTAAACAAATTATTCATCAGGCCGTAAATGTTCATGATTCCGCTAAACTAAGAAAGTTTACACATAGTTTATCATCTCATAAACAACCATCAGCACTGTCCAATACAGAAATGCTCGAATTGAAGGGGAAAATTCAGGAATTGTTTTGCGTCAGCCATGTTTTGACGTGAACCTTACACGCATTCTCTTATATTCTTAATATTATTGTATAGACGGAATTTTGCAAAGGACCTTTGTCCGCTCCATTTCTCCACAACAGTTTAAGATATGAAAGTTATCTCTGTCAGATATTATAGATATTGACCTGTAGATGCTACCATGGACATTTTCTCCGTCGTCAATACTTCCGGTCGTCACAGAAAGTGGATTAAAAAGTCGATTTTTTAAAATTTCTTCGTCTTTCTAACTTCTTTTTTCTTTAATATTCATAGGGTACGTAAAGGCCCCTCTTTGAAGCTTTTACGTATTACCAGTTTCTTGATAGGATTAAGAAGGAATTAGATATCTTTAAATATCTTAGAAGTTCCGAAAACGTAGGACCAACGTTTTCCTAAACACTACAGAATATTGATTTTTTTCCCCGTATATATAGTTTGCGGGGACTAATCAGTGCTCATTTATGTAGGAGGAAGTGTAGAGGTAACTCCTACCTGGTGATTGGGATAGGACAGAAAAACCTTCCTGTTGCCATGGAAACGAGTTTATATTAAATAAAACACGGTTGTATATGATATATATCATGTGTGCGCATTTTATTCGCCCCTCTTTTTTGTCAACTGTAGAAGACATTGTCATCTCTACCTCCCCCCCCCCTTTTTCTCTTTTTCGCTTTTATGTTTTAGATTCTTAATAAAATGACCTTGACCTTCATATCACAAGCAACTCTTTTTGAAGTTTTCAAAATTATAAGGCTTAATTCTTTCTACAAAATAATGGTACTTTACATGTTTATGTTCAAGAACCACCCCCTCCCCCCACCCCTTCCTCGAAGCAACCAGGTAGAATACGCAGATATAAAATTCACAACTTATAAGGAACTTCTTACGAGTTTCATTAATAAAATTCAGTTCCCCTGATGTGATTTGATATTTTGCTACCATTCATTCTTCTTCTGTTTTGTCTATAGAATTTATAATTATTTTATTTAGAATTAATTTATCTTTAAAAAGCAGTGATTGTCAGCTGCATTCATTAGCATTTCGCCTTTTCTTGTATATCTATTACTTGCATATTAATAATTTCATTAAATAATATTTAAAAGTATTAAAACTTCATTTCTATTAAATTTTATTAATTTGTAAATCCTTGGATCCGCTCCTGCAGGTGCGCGAAAGCCTCATCACTACTGTAAACAAATTATTCATCAGGCCGTAAATGTTCATGATTCCGCTAAACTAAGAAAGTTTACACATAGTTTATCATCTCATAAACAACCATCAGCACTGTCCAATACAGAAATGCTCGAATTGAAGGGGAAAATTCAGGAATTGTTTTGCGTCAGCCATGTTTTGACGTGAACCTTACACGCATTCTCTTATATTCTTAATATTATTGTATAGACGGAATTTTGCAAAGGACCTTTGTCCGCTCCATTTCTCCACAACAGTTTAAGATATGAAAGTTATCTCTGTCAGATATTATAGATATTGACCTGTAGATGCTACCATGGACATTTTCTCCGTCGTCAATACTTCCGGTCGTCACAGAAAGTGGATTAAAAAGTCGATTTTTTAAAATTTCTTCGTCTTTCTAACTTCTTTTTTCTTTAATATTCATAGGGTACGTAAAGGCCCCTCTTTGAAGCTTTTACGTATTACCAGTTTCTTGATAGGATTAAGAAGGAATTAGATATCTTTAAATATCTTAGAAGTTCCGAAAACGTAGGACCAACGTTTTCCTAAACACTACAGAATATTGATTTTTTTCCCCGTATATATAGTTTGCGGGGACTAATCAGTGCTCATTTATGTAGGAGGAAGTGTAGAGGTAACTCCTACCTGGTGATTGGGATAGGACAGAAAAACCTTCCTGTTGCCATGGAAACGAGTTTATATTAAATAAAACACGGTTGTATATGATATATATCATGTGTGCGCATTTTATTCGCCCCTCTTTTTTGTCAACTGTAGAAGACATTGTCATCTCTACCTCCCCCCCCCCCTTTTTCTCTTTTTCGCTTTTATGTTTTAGATTCTTAATAAAATGACCTTGACCTTCATATCACAAGCAACTCTTTTTGAAGTTTTCAAAATTATAAGGCTTAATTCTTTCTACAAAATAATGGTACTTTACATGTTTATGTTCAAGAACCACCCCCTCCCCCCACCCCTTCCTCGAAGCAACCAGGTAGAATACGCAGATATAAAATTCACAACTTATAAGGAACTTCTTACGAGTTTCATTAATAAAATTCAGTTCCCCTGATGTGATTTGATATTTTGCTACCATTCATTCTTCTTCTGTTTTGTCTATAGAATTTATAATTATTTTATTTAGAATTAATTTATCTTTAAAAAGCAGTGATTGTCAGCTGCATTCATTAGCATTTCGCCTTTTCTTGTATATCTATTACTTGCATATTAATAATTTCATTAAATAATATTTAAAAGTATTAAAACTTCATTTCTATTAAATTTTATTAATTTGTAAATCCTTGGATCCGCTCCTGCAGGTGCGCGAAAGCCTCATCACTACTGTAAACAAATTATTCATCAGGCCGTAAATGTTCATGATTCCGCTAAACTAAGAAAGTTTACACATAGTTTATCATCTCATAAACAACCATCAGCACTGTCCAATACAGAAATGCTCGAATTGAAGGGGAAAATTCAGGAATTGTTTTGCGTCAGCCATGTTTTGACGTGAACCTTACACGCATTCTCTTATATTCTTAATATTATTGTATAGACGGAATTTTGCAAAGGACCTTTGTCCGCTCCATTTCTCCACAACAGTTTAAGATATGAAAGTTATCTCTGTCAGATATTATAGATATTGACCTGTAGATGCTACCATGGACATTTTCTCCGTCGTCAATACTTCCGGTCGTCACAGAAAGTGGATTAAAAAGTCGATTTTTTAAAATTTCTTCGTCTTTCTAACTTCTTTTTTCTTTAATATTCATAGGGTACGTAAAGGCCCCTCTTTGAAGCTTTTACGTATTACCAGTTTCTTGATAGGATTAAGAAGGAATTAGATATCTTTAAATATCTTAGAAGTTCCGAAAACGTAGGACCAACGTTTTCCTAAACACTACAGAATATTGATTTTTTTCCCCGTATATATAGTTTGCGGGGACTAATCAGTGCTCATTTATGTAGGAGGAAGTGTAGAGGTAACTCCTACCTGGTGATTGGGATAGGACAGAAAAACCTTCCTGTTGCCATGGAAACGAGTTTATATTAAATAAAACACGGTTGTATATGATATATATCATGTGTGCGCATTTTATTCGCCCCTCTTTTTTGTCAACTGTAGAAGACATTGTCATCTCTACCTCCCCCCCCCCCTTTTTCTCTTTTTCGCTTTTATGTTTTAGATTCTTAATAAAATGACCTTGACCTTCATATCACAAGCAACTCTTTTTGAAGTTTTCAAAATTATAAGGCTTAATTCTTTCTACAAAATAATGGTACTTTACATGTTTATGTTCAAGAACCACCCCCTCCCCCCACCCCTTCCTCGAAGCAACCAGGTAGAATACGCAGATATAAAATTCACAACTTATAAGGAACTTCTTACGAGTTTCATTAATAAAATTCAGTTCCCCTGATGTGATTTGATATTTTGCTACCATTCATTCTTCTTCTGTTTTGTCTATAGAATTTATAATTATTTTATTTAGAATTAATTTATCTTTAAAAAGCAGTGATTGTCAGCTGCATTCATTAGCATTTCGCCTTTTCTTGTATATCTATTACTTGCATATTAATAATTTCATTAAATAATATTTAAAAGTATTAAAACTTCATTTCTATTAAATTTTATTAATTTGTAAATCCTTGGATCCGCTCCTGCAGGTGCGCGAAAGCCTCATCACTACTGTAAACAAATTATTCATCAGGCCGTAAATGTTCATGATTCCGCTAAACTAAGAAAGTTTACACATAGTTTATCATCTCATAAACAACCATCAGCACTGTCCAATACAGAAATGCTCGAATTGAAGGGGAAAATTCAGGAATTGTTTTGCGTCAGCCATGTTTTGACGTGAACCTTACACGCATTCTCTTATATTCTTAATATTATTGTATAGACGGAATTTTGCAAAGGACCTTTGTCCGCTCCATTTCTCCACAACAGTTTAAGATATGAAAGTTATCTCTGTCAGATATTATAGATATTGACCTGTAGATGCTACCATGGACATTTTCTCCGTCGTCAATACTTCCGGTCGTCACAGAAAGTGGATTAAAAAGTCGATTTTTTAAAATTTCTTCGTCTTTCTAACTTCTTTTTTCTTTAATATTCATAGGGTACGTAAAGGCCCCTCTTTGAAGCTTTTACGTATTACCAGTTTCTTGATAGGATTAAGAAGGAATTAGATATCTTTAAATATCTTAGAAGTTCCGAAAACGTAGGACCAACGTTTTCCTAAACACTACAGAATATTGATTTTTTTCCCCGTATATATAGTTTGCGGGGACTAATCAGTGCTCATTTATGTAGGAGGAAGTGTAGAGGTAACTCCTACCTGGTGATTGGGATAGGACAGAAAAACCTTCCTGTTGCCATGGAAACGAGTTTATATTAAATAAAACACGGTTGTATATGATATATATCATGTGTGCGCATTTTATTCGCCCCTCTTTTTTGTCAACTGTAGAAGACATTGTCATCTCTACCTCCCCCCCCCCCTTTTTCTCTTTTTCGCTTTTATGTTTTAGATTCTTAATAAAATGACCTTGACCTTCATATCACAAGCAACTCTTTTTGAAGTTTTCAAAATTATAAGGCTTAATTCTTTCTACAAAATAATGGTACTTTACATGTTTATGTTCAAGAACCACCCCCTCCCCCCACCCCTTCCTCGAAGCAACCAGGTAGAATACGCAGATATAAAATTCACAACTTATAAGGAACTTCTTACGAGTTTCATTAATAAAATTCAGTTCCCCTGATGTGATTTGATATTTTGCTACCATTCATTCTTCTTCTGTTTTGTCTATAGAATTTATAATTATTTTATTTAGAATTAATTTATCTTTAAAAAGCAGTGATTGTCAGCTGCATTCATTAGCATTTCGCCTTTTCTTGTATATCTATTACTTGCATATTAATAATTTCATTAAATAATATTTAAAAGTATTAAAACTTCATTTCTATTAAATTTTATTAATTTGTAAATCCTTGGATCCGCTCCTGCAGGTGCGCGAAAGCCTCATCACTACTGTAAACAAATTATTCATCAGGCCGTAAATGTTCATGATTCCGCTAAACTAAGAAAGTTTACACATAGTTTATCATCTCATAAACAACCATCAGCACTGTCCAATACAGAAATGCTCGAATTGAAGGGGAAAATTCAGGAATTGTTTTGCGTCAGCCATGTTTTGACGTGAACCTTACACGCATTCTCTTATATTCTTAATATTATTGTATAGACGGAATTTTGCAAAGGACCTTTGTCCGCTCCATTTCTCCACAACAGTTTAAGATATGAAAGTTATCTCTGTCAGATATTATAGATATTGACCTGTAGATGCTACCATGGACATTTTCTCCGTCGTCAATACTTCCGGTCGTCACAGAAAGTGGATTAAAAAGTCGATTTTTTAAAATTTCTTCGTCTTTCTAACTTCTTTTTTCTTTAATATTCATAGGGTACGTAAAGGCCCCTCTTTGAAGCTTTTACGTATTACCAGTTTCTTGATAGGATTAAGAAGGAATTAGATATCTTTAAATATCTTAGAAGTTCCGAAAACGTAGGACCAACGTTTTCCTAAACACTACAGAATATTGATTTTTTTCCCCGTATATATAGTTTGCGGGGACTAATCAGTGCTCATTTATGTAGGAGGAAGTGTAGAGGTAACTCCTACCTGGTGATTGGGATAGGACAGAAAAACCTTCCTGTTGCCATGGAAACGAGTTTATATTAAATAAAACACGGTTGTATATGATATATATCATGTGTGCGCATTTTATTCGCCCCTCTTTTTTGTCAACTGTAGAAGACATTGTCATCTCTACCTCCCCCCCCCCCTTTTTCTCTTTTTCGCTTTTATGTTTTAGATTCTTAATAAAATGACCTTGACCTTCATATCACAAGCAACTCTTTTTGAAGTTTTCAAAATTATAAGGCTTAATTCTTTCTACAAAATAATGGTACTTTACATGTTTATGTTCAAGAACCACCCCCTCCCCCCACCCCTTCCTCGAAGCAACCAGGTAGAATACGCAGATATAAAATTCACAACTTATAAGGAACTTCTTACGAGTTTCATTAATAAAATTCAGTTCCCCTGATGTGATTTGATATTTTGCTACCATTCATTCTTCTTCTGTTTTGTCTATAGAATTTATAATTATTTTATTTAGAATTAATTTATCTTTAAAAAGCAGTGATTGTCAGCTGCATTCATTAGCATTTCGCCTTTTCTTGTATATCTATTACTTGCATATTAATAATTTCATTAAATAATATTTAAAAGTATTAAAACTTCATTTCTATTAAATTTTATTAATTTGTAAATCCTTGGATCCGCTCCTGCAGGTGCGCGAAAGCCTCATCACTACTGTAAACAAATTATTCATCAGGCCGTAAATGTTCATGATTCCGCTAAACTAAGAAAGTTTACACATAGTTTATCATCTCATAAACAACCATCAGCACTGTCCAATACAGAAATGCTCGAATTGAAGGGGAAAATTCAGGAATTGTTTTGCGTCAGCCATGTTTTGACGTGAACCTTACACGCATTCTCTTATATTCTTAATATTATTGTATAGACGGAATTTTGCAAAGGACCTTTGTCCGCTCCATTTCTCCACAACAGTTTAAGATATGAAAGTTATCTCTGTCAGATATTATAGATATTGACCTGTAGATGCTACCATGGACATTTTCTCCGTCGTCAATACTTCCGGTCGTCACAGAAAGTGGATTAAAAAGTCGATTTTTTAAAATTTCTTCGTCTTTCTAACTTCTTTTTTCTTTAATATTCATAGGGTACGTAAAGGCCCCTCTTTGAAGCTTTTACGTATTACCAGTTTCTTGATAGGATTAAGAAGGAATTAGATATCTTTAAATATCTTAGAAGTTCCGAAAACGTAGGACCAACGTTTTCCTAAACACTACAGAATATTGATTTTTTTCCCCGTATATATAGTTTGCGGGGACTAATCAGTGCTCATTTATGTAGGAGGAAGTGTAGAGGTAACTCCTACCTGGTGATTGGGATAGGACAGAAAAACCTTCCTGTTGCCATGGAAACGAGTTTATATTAAATAAAACACGGTTGTATATGATATATATCATGTGTGCGCATTTTATTCGCCCCTCTTTTTTGTCAACTGTAGAAGACATTGTCATCTCTACCTCCCCCCCCCCCTTTTTCTCTTTTTCGCTTTTATGTTTTAGATTCTTAATAAAATGACCTTGACCTTCATATCACAAGCAACTCTTTTTGAAGTTTTCAAAATTATAAGGCTTAATTCTTTCTACAAAATAATGGTACTTTACATGTTTATGTTCAAGAACCACCCCCTCCCCCCACCCCTTCCTCGAAGCAACCAGGTAGAATACGCAGATATAAAATTCACAACTTATAAGGAACTTCTTACGAGTTTCATTAATAAAATTCAGTTCCCCTGATGTGATTTGATATTTTGCTACCATTCATTCTTCTTCTGTTTTGTCTATAGAATTTATAATTATTTTATTTAGAATTAATTTATCTTTAAAAAGCAGTGATTGTCAGCTGCATTCATTAGCATTTCGCCTTTTCTTGTATATCTATTACTTGCATATTAATAATTTCATTAAATAATATTTAAAAGTATTAAAACTTCATTTCTATTAAATTTTATTAATTTGTAAATCCTTGGATCCGCTCCTGCAGGTGCGCGAAAGCCTCATCACTACTGTAAACAAATTATTCATCAGGCCGTAAATGTTCATGATTCCGCTAAACTAAGAAAGTTTACACATAGTTTATCATCTCATAAACAACCATCAGCACTGTCCAATACAGAAATGCTCGAATTGAAGGGGAAAATTCAGGAATTGTTTTGCGTCAGCCATGTTTTGACGTGAACCTTACACGCATTCTCTTATATTCTTAATATTATTGTATAGACGGAATTTTGCAAAGGACCTTTGTCCGCTCCATTTCTCCACAACAGTTTAAGATATGAAAGTTATCTCTGTCAGATATTATAGATATTGACCTGTAGATGCTACCATGGACATTTTCTCCGTCGTCAATACTTCCGGTCGTCACAGAAAGTGGATTAAAAAGTCGATTTTTTAAAATTTCTTCGTCTTTCTAACTTCTTTTTTCTTTAATATTCATAGGGTACGTAAAGGCCCCTCTTTGAAGCTTTTACGTATTACCAGTTTCTTGATAGGATTAAGAAGGAATTAGATATCTTTAAATATCTTAGAAGTTCCGAAAACGTAGGACCAACGTTTTCCTAAACACTACAGAATATTGATTTTTTTCCCCGTATATATAGTTTGCGGGGACTAATCAGTGCTCATTTATGTAGGAGGAAGTGTAGAGGTAACTCCTACCTGGTGATTGGGATAGGACAGAAAAACCTTCCTGTTGCCATGGAAACGAGTTTATATTAAATAAAACACGGTTGTATATGATATATATCATGTGTGCGCATTTTATTCGCCCCTCTTTTTTGTCAACTGTAGAAGACATTGTCATCTCTACCTCCCCCCCCCCCTTTTTCTCTTTTTCGCTTTTATGTTTTAGATTCTTAATAAAATGACCTTGACCTTCATATCACAAGCAACTCTTTTTGAAGTTTTCAAAATTATAAGGCTTAATTCTTTCTACAAAATAATGGTACTTTACATGTTTATGTTCAAGAACCACCCCCTCCCCCCACCCCTTCCTCGAAGCAACCAGGTAGAATACGCAGATATAAAATTCACAACTTATAAGGAACTTCTTACGAGTTTCATTAATAAAATTCAGTTCCCCTGATGTGATTTGATATTTTGCTACCATTCATTCTTCTTCTGTTTTGTCTATAGAATTTATAATTATTTTATTTAGAATTAATTTATCTTTAAAAAGCAGTGATTGTCAGCTGCATTCATTAGCATTTCGCCTTTTCTTGTATATCTATTACTTGCATATTAATAATTTCATTAAATAATATTTAAAAGTATTAAAACTTCATTTCTATTAAATTTTATTAATTTGTAAATCCTTGGATCCGCTCCTGCAGGTGCGCGAAAGCCTCATCACTACTGTAAACAAATTATTCATCAGGCCGTAAATGTTCATGATTCCGCTAAACTAAGAAAGTTTACACATAGTTTATCATCTCATAAACAACCATCAGCACTGTCCAATACAGAAATGCTCGAATTGAAGGGGAAAATTCAGGAATTGTTTTGCGTCAGCCATGTTTTGACGTGAACCTTACACGCATTCTCTTATATTCTTAATATTATTGTATAGACGGAATTTTGCAAAGGACCTTTGTCCGCTCCATTTCTCCACAACAGTTTAAGATATGAAAGTTATCTCTGTCAGATATTATAGATATTGACCTGTAGATGCTACCATGGACATTTTCTCCGTCGTCAATACTTCCGGTCGTCACAGAAAGTGGATTAAAAAGTCGATTTTTTAAAATTTCTTCGTCTTTCTAACTTCTTTTTTCTTTAATATTCATAGGGTACGTAAAGGCCCCTCTTTGAAGCTTTTACGTATTACCAGTTTCTTGATAGGATTAAGAAGGAATTAGATATCTTTAAATATCTTAGAAGTTCCGAAAACGTAGGACCAACGTTTTCCTAAACACTACAGAATATTGATTTTTTTCCCCGTATATATAGTTTGCGGGGACTAATCAGTGCTCATTTATGTAGGAGGAAGTGTAGAGGTAACTCCTACCTGGTGATTGGGATAGGACAGAAAAACCTTCCTGTTGCCATGGAAACGAGTTTATATTAAATAAAACACGGTTGTATATGATATATATCATGTGTGCGCATTTTATTCGCCCCTCTTTTTTGTCAACTGTAGAAGACATTGTCATCTCTACCTCCCCCCCCCCCTTTTTCTCTTTTTCGCTTTTATGTTTTAGATTCTTAATAAAATGACCTTGACCTTCATATCACAAGCAACTCTTTTTGAAGTTTTCAAAATTATAAGGCTTAATTCTTTCTACAAAATAATGGTACTTTACATGTTTATGTTCAAGAACCACCCCCTCCCCCCACCCCTTCCTCGAAGCAACCAGGTAGAATACGCAGATATAAAATTCACAACTTATAAGGAACTTCTTACGAGTTTCATTAATAAAATTCAGTTCCCCTGATGTGATTTGATATTTTGCTACCATTCATTCTTCTTCTGTTTTGTCTATAGAATTTATAATTATTTTATTTAGAATTAATTTATCTTTAAAAAGCAGTGATTGTCAGCTGCATTCATTAGCATTTCGCCTTTTCTTGTATATCTATTACTTGCATATTAATAATTTCATTAAATAATATTTAAAAGTATTAAAACTTCATTTCTATTAAATTTTATTAATTTGTAAATCCTTGGATCCGCTCCTGCAGGTGCGCGAAAGCCTCATCACTACTGTAAACAAATTATTCATCAGGCCGTAAATGTTCATGATTCCGCTAAACTAAGAAAGTTTACACATAGTTTATCATCTCATAAACAACCATCAGCACTGTCCAATACAGAAATGCTCGAATTGAAGGGGAAAATTCAGGAATTGTTTTGCGTCAGCCATGTTTTGACGTGAACCTTACACGCATTCTCTTATATTCTTAATATTATTGTATAGACGGAATTTTGCAAAGGACCTTTGTCCGCTCCATTTCTCCACAACAGTTTAAGATATGAAAGTTATCTCTGTCAGATATTATAGATATTGACCTGTAGATGCTACCATGGACATTTTCTCCGTCGTCAATACTTCCGGTCGTCACAGAAAGTGGATTAAAAAGTCGATTTTTTAAAATTTCTTCGTCTTTCTAACTTCTTTTTTCTTTAATATTCATAGGGTACGTAAAGGCCCCTCTTTGAAGCTTTTACGTATTACCAGTTTCTTGATAGGATTAAGAAGGAATTAGATATCTTTAAATATCTTAGAAGTTCCGAAAACGTAGGACCAACGTTTTCCTAAACACTACAGAATATTGATTTTTTTCCCCGTATATATAGTTTGCGGGGACTAATCAGTGCTCATTTATGTAGGAGGAAGTGTAGAGGTAACTCCTACCTGGTGATTGGGATAGGACAGAAAAACCTTCCTGTTGCCATGGAAACGAGTTTATATTAAATAAAACACGGTTGTATATGATATATATCATGTGTGCGCATTTTATTCGCCCCTCTTTTTTGTCAACTGTAGAAGACATTGTCATCTCTACCTCCCCCCCCCCCTTTTTCTCTTTTTCGCTTTTATGTTTTAGATTCTTAATAAAATGACCTTGACCTTCATATCACAAGCAACTCTTTTTGAAGTTTTCAAAATTATAAGGCTTAATTCTTTCTACAAAATAATGGTACTTTACATGTTTATGTTCAAGAACCACCCCCTCCCCCCACCCCTTCCTCGAAGCAACCAGGTAGAATACGCAGATATAAAATTCACAACTTATAAGGAACTTCTTACGAGTTTCATTAATAAAATTCAGTTCCCCTGATGTGATTTGATATTTTGCTACCATTCATTCTTCTTCTGTTTTGTCTATAGAATTTATAATTATTTTATTTAGAATTAATTTATCTTTAAAAAGCAGTGATTGTCAGCTGCATTCATTAGCATTTCGCCTTTTCTTGTATATCTATTACTTGCATATTAATAATTTCATTAAATAATATTTAAAAGTATTAAAACTTCATTTCTATTAAATTTTATTAATTTGTAAATCCTTGGATCCGCTCCTGCAGGTGCGCGAAAGCCTCATCACTACTGTAAACAAATTATTCATCAGGCCGTAAATGTTCATGATTCCGCTAAACTAAGAAAGTTTACACATAGTTTATCATCTCATAAACAACCATCAGCACTGTCCAATACAGAAATGCTCGAATTGAAGGGGAAAATTCAGGAATTGTTTTGCGTCAGCCATGTTTTGACGTGAACCTTACACGCATTCTCTTATATTCTTAATATTATTGTATAGACGGAATTTTGCAAAGGACCTTTGTCCGCTCCATTTCTCCACAACAGTTTAAGATATGAAAGTTATCTCTGTCAGATATTATAGATATTGACCTGTAGATGCTACCATGGACATTTTCTCCGTCGTCAATACTTCCGGTCGTCACAGAAAGTGGATTAAAAAGTCGATTTTTTAAAATTTCTTCGTCTTTCTAACTTCTTTTTTCTTTAATATTCATAGGGTACGTAAAGGCCCCTCTTTGAAGCTTTTACGTATTACCAGTTTCTTGATAGGATTAAGAAGGAATTAGATATCTTTAAATATCTTAGAAGTTCCGAAAACGTAGGACCAACGTTTTCCTAAACACTACAGAATATTGATTTTTTTCCCCGTATATATAGTTTGCGGGGACTAATCAGTGCTCATTTATGTAGGAGGAAGTGTAGAGGTAACTCCTACCTGGTGATTGGGATAGGACAGAAAAACCTTCCTGTTGCCATGGAAACGAGTTTATATTAAATAAAACACGGTTGTATATGATATATATCATGTGTGCGCATTTTATTCGCCCCTCTTTTTTGTCAACTGTAGAAGACATTGTCATCTCTACCTCCCCCCCCCCCTTTTTCTCTTTTTCGCTTTTATGTTTTAGATTCTTAATAAAATGACCTTGACCTTCATATCACAAGCAACTCTTTTTGAAGTTTTCAAAATTATAAGGCTTAATTCTTTCTACAAAATAATGGTACTTTACATGTTTATGTTCAAGAACCACCCCCTCCCCCCACCCCTTCCTCGAAGCAACCAGGTAGAATACGCAGATATAAAATTCACAACTTATAAGGAACTTCTTACGAGTTTCATTAATAAAATTCAGTTCCCCTGATGTGATTTGATATTTTGCTACCATTCATTCTTCTTCTGTTTTGTCTATAGAATTTATAATTATTTTATTTAGAATTAATTTATCTTTAAAAAGCAGTGATTGTCAGCTGCATTCATTAGCATTTCGCCTTTTCTTGTATATCTATTACTTGCATATTAATAATTTCATTAAATAATATTTAAAAGTATTAAAACTTCATTTCTATTAAATTTTATTAATTTGTAAATCCTTGGATCCGCTCCTGCAGGTGCGCGAAAGCCTCATCACTACTGTAAACAAATTATTCATCAGGCCGTAAATGTTCATGATTCCGCTAAACTAAGAAAGTTTACACATAGTTTATCATCTCATAAACAACCATCAGCACTGTCCAATACAGAAATGCTCGAATTGAAGGGGAAAATTCAGGAATTGTTTTGCGTCAGCCATGTTTTGACGTGAACCTTACACGCATTCTCTTATATTCTTAATATTATTGTATAGACGGAATTTTGCAAAGGACCTTTGTCCGCTCCATTTCTCCACAACAGTTTAAGATATGAAAGTTATCTCTGTCAGATATTATAGATATTGACCTGTAGATGCTACCATGGACATTTTCTCCGTCGTCAATACTTCCGGTCGTCACAGAAAGTGGATTAAAAAGTCGATTTTTTAAAATTTCTTCGTCTTTCTAACTTCTTTTTTCTTTAATATTCATAGGGTACGTAAAGGCCCCTCTTTGAAGCTTTTACGTATTACCAGTTTCTTGATAGGATTAAGAAGGAATTAGATATCTTTAAATATCTTAGAAGTTCCGAAAACGTAGGACCAACGTTTTCCTAAACACTACAGAATATTGATTTTTTTCCCCGTATATATAGTTTGCGGGGACTAATCAGTGCTCATTTATGTAGGAGGAAGTGTAGAGGTAACTCCTACCTGGTGATTGGGATAGGACAGAAAAACCTTCCTGTTGCCATGGAAACGAGTTTATATTAAATAAAACACGGTTGTATATGATATATATCATGTGTGCGCATTTTATTCGCCCCTCTTTTTTGTCAACTGTAGAAGACATTGTCATCTCTACCTCCCCCCCCCCCTTTTTCTCTTTTTCGCTTTTATGTTTTAGATTCTTAATAAAATGACCTTGACCTTCATATCACAAGCAACTCTTTTTGAAGTTTTCAAAATTATAAGGCTTAATTCTTTCTACAAAATAATGGTACTTTACATGTTTATGTTCAAGAACCACCCCCTCCCCCCACCCCTTCCTCGAAGCAACCAGGTAGAATACGCAGATATAAAATTCACAACTTATAAGGAACTTCTTACGAGTTTCATTAATAAAATTCAGTTCCCCTGATGTGATTTGATATTTTGCTACCATTCATTCTTCTTCTGTTTTGTCTATAGAATTTATAATTATTTTATTTAGAATTAATTTATCTTTAAAAAGCAGTGATTGTCAGCTGCATTCATTAGCATTTCGCCTTTTCTTGTATATCTATTACTTGCATATTAATAATTTCATTAAATAATATTTAAAAGTATTAAAACTTCATTTCTATTAAATTTTATTAATTTGTAAATCCTTGGATCCGCTCCTGCAGGTGCGCGAAAGCCTCATCACTACTGTAAACAAATTATTCATCAGGCCGTAAATGTTCATGATTCCGCTAAACTAAGAAAGTTTACACATAGTTTATCATCTCATAAACAACCATCAGCACTGTCCAATACAGAAATGCTCGAATTGAAGGGGAAAATTCAGGAATTGTTTTGCGTCAGCCATGTTTTGACGTGAACCTTACACGCATTCTCTTATATTCTTAATATTATTGTATAGACGGAATTTTGCAAAGGACCTTTGTCCGCTCCATTTCTCCACAACAGTTTAAGATATGAAAGTTATCTCTGTCAGATATTATAGATATTGACCTGTAGATGCTACCATGGACATTTTCTCCGTCGTCAATACTTCCGGTCGTCACAGAAAGTGGATTAAAAAGTCGATTTTTTAAAATTTCTTCGTCTTTCTAACTTCTTTTTTCTTTAATATTCATAGGGTACGTAAAGGCCCCTCTTTGAAGCTTTTACGTATTACCAGTTTCTTGATAGGATTAAGAAGGAATTAGATATCTTTAAATATCTTAGAAGTTCCGAAAACGTAGGACCAACGTTTTCCTAAACACTACAGAATATTGATTTTTTTCCCCGTATATATAGTTTGCGGGGACTAATCAGTGCTCATTTATGTAGGAGGAAGTGTAGAGGTAACTCCTACCTGGTGATTGGGATAGGACAGAAAAACCTTCCTGTTGCCATGGAAACGAGTTTATATTAAATAAAACACGGTTGTATATGATATATATCATGTGTGCGCATTTTATTCGCCCCTCTTTTTTGTCAACTGTAGAAGACATTGTCATCTCTACCTCCCCCCCCCCCTTTTTCTCTTTTTCGCTTTTATGTTTTAGATTCTTAATAAAATGACCTTGACCTTCATATCACAAGCAACTCTTTTTGAAGTTTTCAAAATTATAAGGCTTAATTCTTTCTACAAAATAATGGTACTTTACATGTTTATGTTCAAGAACCACCCCCTCCCCCCACCCCTTCCTCGAAGCAACCAGGTAGAATACGCAGATATAAAATTCACAACTTATAAGGAACTTCTTACGAGTTTCATTAATAAAATTCAGTTCCCCTGATGTGATTTGATATTTTGCTACCATTCATTCTTCTTCTGTTTTGTCTATAGAATTTATAATTATTTTATTTAGAATTAATTTATCTTTAAAAAGCAGTGATTGTCAGCTGCATTCATTAGCATTTCGCCTTTTCTTGTATATCTATTACTTGCATATTAATAATTTCATTAAATAATATTTAAAAGTATTAAAACTTCATTTCTATTAAATTTTATTAATTTGTAAATCCTTGGATCCGCTCCTGCAGGTGCGCGAAAGCCTCATCACTACTGTAAACAAATTATTCATCAGGCCGTAAATGTTCATGATTCCGCTAAACTAAGAAAGTTTACACATAGTTTATCATCTCATAAACAACCATCAGCACTGTCCAATACAGAAATGCTCGAATTGAAGGGGAAAATTCAGGAATTGTTTTGCGTCAGCCATGTTTTGACGTGAACCTTACACGCATTCTCTTATATTCTTAATATTATTGTATAGACGGAATTTTGCAAAGGACCTTTGTCCGCTCCATTTCTCCACAACAGTTTAAGATATGAAAGTTATCTCTGTCAGATATTATAGATATTGACCTGTAGATGCTACCATGGACATTTTCTCCGTCGTCAATACTTCCGGTCGTCACAGAAAGTGGATTAAAAAGTCGATTTTTTAAAATTTCTTCGTCTTTCTAACTTCTTTTTTCTTTAATATTCATAGGGTACGTAAAGGCCCCTCTTTGAAGCTTTTACGTATTACCAGTTTCTTGATAGGATTAAGAAGGAATTAGATATCTTTAAATATCTTAGAAGTTCCGAAAACGTAGGACCAACGTTTTCCTAAACACTACAGAATATTGATTTTTTTCCCCGTATATATAGTTTGCGGGGACTAATCAGTGCTCATTTATGTAGGAGGAAGTGTAGAGGTAACTCCTACCTGGTGATTGGGATAGGACAGAAAAACCTTCCTGTTGCCATGGAAACGAGTTTATATTAAATAAAACACGGTTGTATATGATATATATCATGTGTGCGCATTTTATTCGCCCCTCTTTTTTGTCAACTGTAGAAGACATTGTCATCTCTACCTCCCCCCCCCCCTTTTTCTCTTTTTCGCTTTTATGTTTTAGATTCTTAATAAAATGACCTTGACCTTCATATCACAAGCAACTCTTTTTGAAGTTTTCAAAATTATAAGGCTTAATTCTTTCTACAAAATAATGGTACTTTACATGTTTATGTTCAAGAACCACCCCCTCCCCCCACCCCTTCCTCGAAGCAACCAGGTAGAATACGCAGATATAAAATTCACAACTTATAAGGAACTTCTTACGAGTTTCATTAATAAAATTCAGTTCCCCTGATGTGATTTGATATTTTGCTACCATTCATTCTTCTTCTGTTTTGTCTATAGAATTTATAATTATTTTATTTAGAATTAATTTATCTTTAAAAAGCAGTGATTGTCAGCTGCATTCATTAGCATTTCGCCTTTTCTTGTATATCTATTACTTGCATATTAATAATTTCATTAAATAATATTTAAAAGTATTAAAACTTCATTTCTATTAAATTTTATTAATTTGTAAATCCTTGGATCCGCTCCTGCAGGTGCGCGAAAGCCTCATCACTACTGTAAACAAATTATTCATCAGGCCGTAAATGTTCATGATTCCGCTAAACTAAGAAAGTTTACACATAGTTTATCATCTCATAAACAACCATCAGCACTGTCCAATACAGAAATGCTCGAATTGAAGGGGAAAATTCAGGAATTGTTTTGCGTCAGCCATGTTTTGACGTGAACCTTACACGCATTCTCTTATATTCTTAATATTATTGTATAGACGGAATTTTGCAAAGGACCTTTGTCCGCTCCATTTCTCCACAACAGTTTAAGATATGAAAGTTATCTCTGTCAGATATTATAGATATTGACCTGTAGATGCTACCATGGACATTTTCTCCGTCGTCAATACTTCCGGTCGTCACAGAAAGTGGATTAAAAAGTCGATTTTTTAAAATTTCTTCGTCTTTCTAACTTCTTTTTTCTTTAATATTCATAGGGTACGTAAAGGCCCCTCTTTGAAGCTTTTACGTATTACCAGTTTCTTGATAGGATTAAGAAGGAATTAGATATCTTTAAATATCTTAGAAGTTCCGAAAACGTAGGACCAACGTTTTCCTAAACACTACAGAATATTGATTTTTTTCCCCGTATATATAGTTTGCGGGGACTAATCAGTGCTCATTTATGTAGGAGGAAGTGTAGAGGTAACTCCTACCTGGTGATTGGGATAGGACAGAAAAACCTTCCTGTTGCCATGGAAACGAGTTTATATTAAATAAAACACGGTTGTATATGATATATATCATGTGTGCGCATTTTATTCGCCCCTCTTTTTTGTCAACTGTAGAAGACATTGTCATCTCTACCTCCCCCCCCCCCTTTTTCTCTTTTTCGCTTTTATGTTTTAGATTCTTAATAAAATGACCTTGACCTTCATATCACAAGCAACTCTTTTTGAAGTTTTCAAAATTATAAGGCTTAATTCTTTCTACAAAATAATGGTACTTTACATGTTTATGTTCAAGAACCACCCCCTCCCCCCACCCCTTCCTCGAAGCAACCAGGTAGAATACGCAGATATAAAATTCACAACTTATAAGGAACTTCTTACGAGTTTCATTAATAAAATTCAGTTCCCCTGATGTGATTTGATATTTTGCTACCATTCATTCTTCTTCTGTTTTGTCTATAGAATTTATAATTATTTTATTTAGAATTAATTTATCTTTAAAAAGCAGTGATTGTCAGCTGCATTCATTAGCATTTCGCCTTTTCTTGTATATCTATTACTTGCATATTAATAATTTCATTAAATAATATTTAAAAGTATTAAAACTTCATTTCTATTAAATTTTATTAATTTGTAAATCCTTGGATCCGCTCCTGCAGGTGCGCGAAAGCCTCATCACTACTGTAAACAAATTATTCATCAGGCCGTAAATGTTCATGATTCCGCTAAACTAAGAAAGTTTACACATAGTTTATCATCTCATAAACAACCATCAGCACTGTCCAATACAGAAATGCTCGAATTGAAGGGGAAAATTCAGGAATTGTTTTGCGTCAGCCATGTTTTGACGTGAACCTTACACGCATTCTCTTATATTCTTAATATTATTGTATAGACGGAATTTTGCAAAGGACCTTTGTCCGCTCCATTTCTCCACAACAGTTTAAGATATGAAAGTTATCTCTGTCAGATATTATAGATATTGACCTGTAGATGCTACCATGGACATTTTCTCCGTCGTCAATACTTCCGGTCGTCACAGAAAGTGGATTAAAAAGTCGATTTTTTAAAATTTCTTCGTCTTTCTAACTTCTTTTTTCTTTAATATTCATAGGGTACGTAAAGGCCCCTCTTTGAAGCTTTTACGTATTACCAGTTTCTTGATAGGATTAAGAAGGAATTAGATATCTTTAAATATCTTAGAAGTTCCGAAAACGTAGGACCAACGTTTTCCTAAACACTACAGAATATTGATTTTTTTCCCCGTATATATAGTTTGCGGGGACTAATCAGTGCTCATTTATGTAGGAGGAAGTGTAGAGGTAACTCCTACCTGGTGATTGGGATAGGACAGAAAAACCTTCCTGTTGCCATGGAAACGAGTTTATATTAAATAAAACACGGTTGTATATGATATATATCATGTGTGCGCATTTTATTCGCCCCTCTTTTTTGTCAACTGTAGAAGACATTGTCATCTCTACCTCCCCCCCCCCCTTTTTCTCTTTTTCGCTTTTATGTTTTAGATTCTTAATAAAATGACCTTGACCTTCATATCACAAGCAACTCTTTTTGAAGTTTTCAAAATTATAAGGCTTAATTCTTTCTACAAAATAATGGTACTTTACATGTTTATGTTCAAGAACCACCCCCTCCCCCCACCCCTTCCTCGAAGCAACCAGGTAGAATACGCAGATATAAAATTCACAACTTATAAGGAACTTCTTACGAGTTTCATTAATAAAATTCAGTTCCCCTGATGTGATTTGATATTTTGCTACCATTCATTCTTCTTCTGTTTTGTCTATAGAATTTATAATTATTTTATTTAGAATTAATTTATCTTTAAAAAGCAGTGATTGTCAGCTGCATTCATTAGCATTTCGCCTTTTCTTGTATATCTATTACTTGCATATTAATAATTTCATTAAATAATATTTAAAAGTATTAAAACTTCATTTCTATTAAATTTTATTAATTTGTAAATCCTTGGATCCGCTCCTGCAGGTGCGCGAAAGCCTCATCACTACTGTAAACAAATTATTCATCAGGCCGTAAATGTTCATGATTCCGCTAAACTAAGAAAGTTTACACATAGTTTATCATCTCATAAACAACCATCAGCACTGTCCAATACAGAAATGCTCGAATTGAAGGGGAAAATTCAGGAATTGTTTTGCGTCAGCCATGTTTTGACGTGAACCTTACACGCATTCTCTTATATTCTTAATATTATTGTATAGACGGAATTTTGCAAAGGACCTTTGTCCGCTCCATTTCTCCACAACAGTTTAAGATATGAAAGTTATCTCTGTCAGATATTATAGATATTGACCTGTAGATGCTACCATGGACATTTTCTCCGTCGTCAATACTTCCGGTCGTCACAGAAAGTGGATTAAAAAGTCGATTTTTTAAAATTTCTTCGTCTTTCTAACTTCTTTTTTCTTTAATATTCATAGGGTACGTAAAGGCCCCTCTTTGAAGCTTTTACGTATTACCAGTTTCTTGATAGGATTAAGAAGGAATTAGATATCTTTAAATATCTTAGAAGTTCCGAAAACGTAGGACCAACGTTTTCCTAAACACTACAGAATATTGATTTTTTTCCCCGTATATATAGTTTGCGGGGACTAATCAGTGCTCATTTATGTAGGAGGAAGTGTAGAGGTAACTCCTACCTGGTGATTGGGATAGGACAGAAAAACCTTCCTGTTGCCATGGAAACGAGTTTATATTAAATAAAACACGGTTGTATATGATATATATCATGTGTGCGCATTTTATTCGCCCCTCTTTTTTGTCAACTGTAGAAGACATTGTCATCTCTACCTCCCCCCCCCCCTTTTTCTCTTTTTCGCTTTTATGTTTTAGATTCTTAATAAAATGACCTTGACCTTCATATCACAAGCAACTCTTTTTGAAGTTTTCAAAATTATAAGGCTTAATTCTTTCTACAAAATAATGGTACTTTACATGTTTATGTTCAAGAACCACCCCCTCCCCCCACCCCTTCCTCGAAGCAACCAGGTAGAATACGCAGATATAAAATTCACAACTTATAAGGAACTTCTTACGAGTTTCATTAATAAAATTCAGTTCCCCTGATGTGATTTGATATTTTGCTACCATTCATTCTTCTTCTGTTTTGTCTATAGAATTTATAATTATTTTATTTAGAATTAATTTATCTTTAAAAAGCAGTGATTGTCAGCTGCATTCATTAGCATTTCGCCTTTTCTTGTATATCTATTACTTGCATATTAATAATTTCATTAAATAATATTTAAAAGTATTAAAACTTCATTTCTATTAAATTTTATTAATTTGTAAATCCTTGGATCCGCTCCTGCAGGTGCGCGAAAGCCTCATCACTACTGTAAACAAATTATTCATCAGGCCGTAAATGTTCATGATTCCGCTAAACTAAGAAAGTTTACACATAGTTTATCATCTCATAAACAACCATCAGCACTGTCCAATACAGAAATGCTCGAATTGAAGGGGAAAATTCAGGAATTGTTTTGCGTCAGCCATGTTTTGACGTGAACCTTACACGCATTCTCTTATATTCTTAATATTATTGTATAGACGGAATTTTGCAAAGGACCTTTGTCCGCTCCATTTCTCCACAACAGTTTAAGATATGAAAGTTATCTCTGTCAGATATTATAGATATTGACCTGTAGATGCTACCATGGACATTTTCTCCGTCGTCAATACTTCCGGTCGTCACAGAAAGTGGATTAAAAAGTCGATTTTTTAAAATTTCTTCGTCTTTCTAACTTCTTTTTTCTTTAATATTCATAGGGTACGTAAAGGCCCCTCTTTGAAGCTTTTACGTATTACCAGTTTCTTGATAGGATTAAGAAGGAATTAGATATCTTTAAATATCTTAGAAGTTCCGAAAACGTAGGACCAACGTTTTCCTAAACACTACAGAATATTGATTTTTTTCCCCGTATATATAGTTTGCGGGGACTAATCAGTGCTCATTTATGTAGGAGGAAGTGTAGAGGTAACTCCTACCTGGTGATTGGGATAGGACAGAAAAACCTTCCTGTTGCCATGGAAACGAGTTTATATTAAATAAAACACGGTTGTATATGATATATATCATGTGTGCGCATTTTATTCGCCCCTCTTTTTTGTCAACTGTAGAAGACATTGTCATCTCTACCTCCCCCCCCCCCTTTTTCTCTTTTTCGCTTTTATGTTTTAGATTCTTAATAAAATGACCTTGACCTTCATATCACAAGCAACTCTTTTTGAAGTTTTCAAAATTATAAGGCTTAATTCTTTCTACAAAATAATGGTACTTTACATGTTTATGTTCAAGAACCACCCCCTCCCCCCACCCCTTCCTCGAAGCAACCAGGTAGAATACGCAGATATAAAATTCACAACTTATAAGGAACTTCTTACGAGTTTCATTAATAAAATTCAGTTCCCCTGATGTGATTTGATATTTTGCTACCATTCATTCTTCTTCTGTTTTGTCTATAGAATTTATAATTATTTTATTTAGAATTAATTTATCTTTAAAAAGCAGTGATTGTCAGCTGCATTCATTAGCATTTCGCCTTTTCTTGTATATCTATTACTTGCATATTAATAATTTCATTAAATAATATTTAAAAGTATTAAAACTTCATTTCTATTAAATTTTATTAATTTGTAAATCCTTGGATCCGCTCCTGCAGGTGCGCGAAAGCCTCATCACTACTGTAAACAAATTATTCATCAGGCCGTAAATGTTCATGATTCCGCTAAACTAAGAAAGTTTACACATAGTTTATCATCTCATAAACAACCATCAGCACTGTCCAATACAGAAATGCTCGAATTGAAGGGGAAAATTCAGGAATTGTTTTGCGTCAGCCATGTTTTGACGTGAACCTTACACGCATTCTCTTATATTCTTAATATTATTGTATAGACGGAATTTTGCAAAGGACCTTTGTCCGCTCCATTTCTCCACAACAGTTTAAGATATGAAAGTTATCTCTGTCAGATATTATAGATATTGACCTGTAGATGCTACCATGGACATTTTCTCCGTCGTCAATACTTCCGGTCGTCACAGAAAGTGGATTAAAAAGTCGATTTTTTAAAATTTCTTCGTCTTTCTAACTTCTTTTTTCTTTAATATTCATAGGGTACGTAAAGGCCCCTCTTTGAAGCTTTTACGTATTACCAGTTTCTTGATAGGATTAAGAAGGAATTAGATATCTTTAAATATCTTAGAAGTTCCGAAAACGTAGGACCAACGTTTTCCTAAACACTACAGAATATTGATTTTTTTCCCCGTATATATAGTTTGCGGGGACTAATCAGTGCTCATTTATGTAGGAGGAAGTGTAGAGGTAACTCCTACCTGGTGATTGGGATAGGACAGAAAAACCTTCCTGTTGCCATGGAAACGAGTTTATATTAAATAAAACACGGTTGTATATGATATATATCATGTGTGCGCATTTTATTCGCCCCTCTTTTTTGTCAACTGTAGAAGACATTGTCATCTCTACCTCCCCCCCCCCCTTTTTCTCTTTTTCGCTTTTATGTTTTAGATTCTTAATAAAATGACCTTGACCTTCATATCACAAGCAACTCTTTTTGAAGTTTTCAAAATTATAAGGCTTAATTCTTTCTACAAAATAATGGTACTTTACATGTTTATGTTCAAGAACCACCCCCTCCCCCCACCCCTTCCTCGAAGCAACCAGGTAGAATACGCAGATATAAAATTCACAACTTATAAGGAACTTCTTACGAGTTTCATTAATAAAATTCAGTTCCCCTGATGTGATTTGATATTTTGCTACCATTCATTCTTCTTCTGTTTTGTCTATAGAATTTATAATTATTTTATTTAGAATTAATTTATCTTTAAAAAGCAGTGATTGTCAGCTGCATTCATTAGCATTTCGCCTTTTCTTGTATATCTATTACTTGCATATTAATAATTTCATTAAATAATATTTAAAAGTATTAAAACTTCATTTCTATTAAATTTTATTAATTTGTAAATCCTTGGATCCGCTCCTGCAGGTGCGCGAAAGCCTCATCACTACTGTAAACAAATTATTCATCAGGCCGTAAATGTTCATGATTCCGCTAAACTAAGAAAGTTTACACATAGTTTATCATCTCATAAACAACCATCAGCACTGTCCAATACAGAAATGCTCGAATTGAAGGGGAAAATTCAGGAATTGTTTTGCGTCAGCCATGTTTTGACGTGAACCTTACACGCATTCTCTTATATTCTTAATATTATTGTATAGACGGAATTTTGCAAAGGACCTTTGTCCGCTCCATTTCTCCACAACAGTTTAAGATATGAAAGTTATCTCTGTCAGATATTATAGATATTGACCTGTAGATGCTACCATGGACATTTTCTCCGTCGTCAATACTTCCGGTCGTCACAGAAAGTGGATTAAAAAGTCGATTTTTTAAAATTTCTTCGTCTTTCTAACTTCTTTTTTCTTTAATATTCATAGGGTACGTAAAGGCCCCTCTTTGAAGCTTTTACGTATTACCAGTTTCTTGATAGGATTAAGAAGGAATTAGATATCTTTAAATATCTTAGAAGTTCCGAAAACGTAGGACCAACGTTTTCCTAAACACTACAGAATATTGATTTTTTTCCCCGTATATATAGTTTGCGGGGACTAATCAGTGCTCATTTATGTAGGAGGAAGTGTAGAGGTAACTCCTACCTGGTGATTGGGATAGGACAGAAAAACCTTCCTGTTGCCATGGAAACGAGTTTATATTAAATAAAACACGGTTGTATATGATATATATCATGTGTGCGCATTTTATTCGCCCCTCTTTTTTGTCAACTGTAGAAGACATTGTCATCTCTACCTCCCCCCCCCCCTTTTTCTCTTTTTCGCTTTTATGTTTTAGATTCTTAATAAAATGACCTTGACCTTCATATCACAAGCAACTCTTTTTGAAGTTTTCAAAATTATAAGGCTTAATTCTTTCTACAAAATAATGGTAATTTACATGTTTATGTTCAAGAACCACCCCCTCCCCCCACCCCTTCCTCGAAGCAACCAGGTAGAATACGCAGATATAAAATTCACAACTTATAAGGAACTTCTTACGAGTTTCATTAATAAAATTCAGTTCCCCTGATGTGATTTGATATTTTGCTACCATTCATTCTTCTTCTGTTTTGTCTATAGAATTTATAATTATTTTATTTAGAATTAATTTATCTTTAAAAAGCAGTGATTGTCAGCTGCATTCATTAGCATTTCGCCTTTTCTTGTATATCTATTACTTGCATATTAATAATTTCATTAAATAATATTTAAAAGTATTAAAACTTCATTTCTATTAAATTTTATTAATTTGTAAATCCTTGGATCCGCTCCTGCAGGTGCGCGAAAGCCTCATCACTACTGTAAACAAATTATTCATCAGGCCGTAAATGTTCATGATTCCGCTAAACTAAGAAAGTTTACACATAGTTTATCATCTCATAAACAACCATCAGCACTGTCCAATACAGAAATGCTCGAATTGAAGGGGAAAATTCAGGAATTGTTTTGCGTCAGCCATGTTTTGACGTGAACCTTACACGCATTCTCTTATATTCTTAATATTATTGTATAGACGGAATTTTGCAAAGGACCTTTGTCCGCTCCATTTCTCCACAACAGTTTAAGATATGAAAGTTATCTCTGTCAGATATTATAGATATTGACCTGTAGATGCTACCATGGACATTTTCTCCGTCGTCAATACTTCCGGTCGTCACAGAAAGTGGATTAAAAAGTCGATTTTTTAAAATTTCTTCGTCTTTCTAACTTCTTTTTTCTTTAATATTCATAGGGTACGTAAAGGCCCCTCTTTGAAGCTTTTACGTATTACCAGTTTCTTGATAGGATTAAGAAGGAATTAGATATCTTTAAATATCTTAGAAGTTCCGAAAACGTAGGACCAACGTTTTCCTAAACACTACAGAATATTGATTTTTTTCCCCGTATATATAGTTTGCGGGGACTAATCAGTGCTCATTTATGTAGGAGGAAGTGTAGAGGTAACTCCTACCTGGTGATTGGGATAGGACAGAAAAACCTTCCTGTTGCCATGGAAACGAGTTTATATTAAATAAAACACGGTTGTATATGATATATATCATGTGTGCGCATTTTATTCGCCCCTCTTTTTTGTCAACTGTAGAAGACATTGTCATCTCTACCTCCCCCCCCCCCTTTTTCTCTTTTTCGCTTTTATGTTTTAGATTCTTAATAAAATGACCTTGACCTTCATATCACAAGCAACTCTTTTTGAAGTTTTCAAAATTATAAGGCTTAATTCTTTCTACAAAATAATGGTAATTTACATGTTTATGTTCAAGAACCACCCCCTCCCCCCACCCCTTCCTCGAAGCAACCAGGTAGAATACGCAGATATAAAATTCACAACTTATAAGGAACTTCTTACGAGTTTCATTAATAAAATTCAGTTCCCCTGATGTGATTTGATATTTTGCTACCATTCATTCTTCTTCTGTTTTGTCTATAGAATTTATAATTATTTTATTTAGAATTAATTTATCTTTAAAAAGCAGTGATTGTCAGCTGCATTCATTAGCATTTCGCCTTTTCTTGTATATCTATTACTTGCATATTAATAATTTCATTAAATAATATTTAAAAGTATTAAAACTTCATTTCTATTAAATTTTATTAATTTGTAAATCCTTGGATCCGCTCCTGCAGGTGCGCGAAAGCCTCATCACTACTGTAAACAAATTATTCATCAGGCCGTAAATGTTCATGATTCCGCTAAACTAAGAAAGTTTACACATAGTTTATCATCTCATAAACAACCATCAGCACTGTCCAATACAGAAATGCTCGAATTGAAGGGGAAAATTCAGGAATTGTTTTGCGTCAGCCATGTTTTGACGTGAACCTTACACGCATTCTCTTATATTCTTAATATTATTGTATAGACGGAATTTTGCAAAGGACCTTTGTCCGCTCCATTTCTCCACAACAGTTTAAGATATGAAAGTTATCTCTGTCAGATATTATAGATATTGACCTGTAGATGCTACCATGGACATTTTCTCCGTCGTCAATACTTCCGGTCGTCACAGAAAGTGGATTAAAAAGTCGATTTTTTAAAATTTCTTCGTCTTTCTAACTTCTTTTTTCTTTAATATTCATAGGGTACGTAAAGGCCCCTCTTTGAAGCTTTTACGTATTACCAGTTTCTTGATAGGATTAAGAAGGAATTAGATATCTTTAAATATCTTAGAAGTTCCGAAAACGTAGGACCAACGTTTTCCTAAACACTACAGAATATTGATTTTTTTCCCCGTATATATAGTTTGCGGGGACTAATCAGTGCTCATTTATGTAGGAGGAAGTGTAGAGGTAACTCCTACCTGGTGATTGGGATAGGACAGAAAAACCTTCCTGTTGCCATGGAAACGAGTTTATATTAAATAAAACACGGTTGTATATGATATATATCATGTGTGCGCATTTTATTCGCCCCTCTTTTTTGTCAACTGTAGAAGACATTGTCATCTCTACCTCCCCCCCCCCTTTTTCTCTTTTTCGCTTTTATGTTTTAGATTCTTAATAAAATGACCTTGACCTTCATATCACAAGCAACTCTTTTTGAAGTTTTCAAAATTATAAGGCTTAATTCTTTCTACAAAATAATGGTAATTTACATGTTTATGTTCAAGAACCACCCCCTCCCCCCACCCCTTCCTCGAAGCAACCAGGTAGAATACGCAGATATAAAATTCACAACTTATAAGGAACTTCTTACGAGTTTCATTAATAAAATTCAGTTCCCCTGATGTGATTTGATATTTTGCTACCATTCATTCTTCTTCTGTTTTGTCTATAGAATTTATAATTATTTTATTTAGAATTAATTTATCTTTAAAAAGCAGTGATTGTCAGCTGCATTCATTAGCATTTCGCCTTTTCTTGTATATCTATTACTTGCATATTAATAATTTCATTAAATAATATTTAAAAGTATTAAAACTTCATTTCTATTAAATTTTATTAATTTGTAAATCCTTGGATCCGCTCCTGCAGGTGCGCGAAAGCCTCATCACTACTGTAAACAAATTATTCATCAGGCCGTAAATGTTCATGATTCCGCTAAACTAAGAAAGTTTACACATAGTTTATCATCTCATAAACAACCATCAGCACTGTCCAATACAGAAATGCTCGAATTGAAGGGGAAAATTCAGGAATTGTTTTGCGTCAGCCATGTTTTGACGTGAACCTTACACGCATTCTCTTATATTCTTAATATTATTGTATAGACGGAATTTTGCAAAGGACCTTTGTCCGCTCCATTTCTCCACAACAGTTTAAGATATGAAAGTTATCTCTGTCAGATATTATAGATATTGACCTGTAGATGCTACCATGGACATTTTCTCCGTCGTCAATACTTCCGGTCGTCACAGAAAGTGGATTAAAAAGTCGATTTTTTAAAATTTCTTCGTCTTTCTAACTTCTTTTTTCTTTAATATTCATAGGGTACGTAAAGGCCCCTCTTTGAAGCTTTTACGTATTACCAGTTTCTTGATAGGATTAAGAAGGAATTAGATATCTTTAAATATCTTAGAAGTTCCGAAAACGTAGGACCAACGTTTTCCTAAACACTACAGAATATTGATTTTTTTCCCCGTATATATAGTTTGCGGGGACTAATCAGTGCTCATTTATGTAGGAGGAAGTGTAGAGGTAACTCCTACCTGGTGATTGGGATAGGACAGAAAAACCTTCCTGTTGCCATGGAAACGAGTTTATATTAAATAAAACACGGTTGTATATGATATATATCATGTGTGCGCATTTTATTCGCCCCTCTTTTTTGTCAACTGTAGAAGACATTGTCATCTCTACCTCCCCCCCCCCCTTTTTCTCTTTTTCGCTTTTATGTTTTAGATTCTTAATAAAATGACCTTGACCTTCATATCACAAGCAACTCTTTTTGAAGTTTTCAAAATTATAAGGCTTAATTCTTTCTACAAAATAATGGTAATTTACATGTTTATGTTCAAGAACCACCCCCTCCCCCCACCCCTTCCTCGAAGCAACCAGGTAGAATACGCAGATATAAAATTCACAACTTATAAGGAACTTCTTACGAGTTTCATTAATAAAATTCAGTTCCCCTGATGTGATTTGATATTTTGCTACCATTCATTCTTCTTCTGTTTTGTCTATAGAATTTATAATTATTTTATTTAGAATTAATTTATCTTTAAAAAGCAGTGATTGTCAGCTGCATTCATTAGCATTTCGCCTTTTCTTGTATATCTATTACTTGCATATTAATAATTTCATTAAATAATATTTAAAAGTATTAAAACTTCATTTCTATTAAATTTTATTAATTTGTAAATCCTTGGATCCGCTCCTGCAGGTGCGCGAAAGCCTCATCACTACTGTAAACAAATTATTCATCAGGCCGTAAATGTTCATGATTCCGCTAAACTAAGAAAGTTTACACATAGTTTATCATCTCATAAACAACCATCAGCACTGTCCAATACAGAAATGCTCGAATTGAAGGGGAAAATTCAGGAATTGTTTTGCGTCAGCCATGTTTTGACGTGAACCTTACACGCATTCTCTTATATTCTTAATATTATTGTATAGACGGAATTTTGCAAAGGACCTTTGTCCGCTCCATTTCTCCACAACAGTTTAAGATATGAAAGTTATCTCTGTCAGATATTATAGATATTGACCTGTAGATGCTACCATGGACATTTTCTCCGTCGTCAATACTTCCGGTCGTCACAGAAAGTGGATTAAAAAGTCGATTTTTTAAAATTTCTTCGTCTTTCTAACTTCTTTTTTCTTTAATATTCATAGGGTACGTAAAGGCCCCTCTTTGAAGCTTTTACGTATTACCAGTTTCTTGATAGGATTAAGAAGGAATTAGATATCTTTAAATATCTTAGAAGTTCCGAAAACGTAGGACCAACGTTTTCCTAAACACTACAGAATATTGATTTTTTTCCCCGTATATATAGTTTGCGGGGACTAATCAGTGCTCATTTATGTAGGAGGAAGTGTAGAGGTAACTCCTACCTGGTGATTGGGATAGGACAGAAAAACCTTCCTGTTGCCATGGAAACGAGTTTATATTAAATAAAACACGGTTGTATATGATATATATCATGTGTGCGCATTTTATTCGCCCCTCTTTTTTGTCAACTGTAGAAGACATTGTCATCTCTACCTCCCCCCCCCCCTTTTTCTCTTTTTCGCTTTTATGTTTTAGATTCTTAATAAAATGACCTTGACCTTCATATCACAAGCAACTCTTTTTGAAGTTTTCAAAATTATAAGGCTTAATTCTTTCTACAAAATAATGGTAATTTACATGTTTATGTTCAAGAACCACCCCCTCCCCCCACCCCTTCCTCGAAGCAACCAGGTAGAATACGCAGATATAAAATTCACAACTTATAAGGAACTTCTTACGAGTTTCATTAATAAAATTCAGTTCCCCTGATGTGATTTGATATTTTGCTACCATTCATTCTTCTTCTGTTTTGTCTATAGAATTTATAATTATTTTATTTAGAATTAATTTATCTTTAAAAAGCAGTGATTGTCAGCTGCATTCATTAGCATTTCGCCTTTTCTTGTATATCTATTACTTGCATATTAATAATTTCATTAAATAATATTTAAAAGTATTAAAACTTCATTTCTATTAAATTTTATTAATTTGTAAATCCTTGGATCCGCTCCTGCAGGTGCGCGAAAGCCTCATCACTACTGTAAACAAATTATTCATCAGGCCGTAAATGTTCATGATTCCGCTAAACTAAGAAAGTTTACACATAGTTTATCATCTCATAAACAACCATCAGCACTGTCCAATACAGAAATGCTCGAATTGAAGGGGAAAATTCAGGAATTGTTTTGCGTCAGCCATGTTTTGACGTGAACCTTACACGCATTCTCTTATATTCTTAATATTATTGTATAGACGGAATTTTGCAAAGGACCTTTGTCCGCTCCATTTCTCCACAACAGTTTAAGATATGAAAGTTATCTCTGTCAGATATTATAGATATTGACCTGTAGATGCTACCATGGACATTTTCTCCGTCGTCAATACTTCCGGTCGTCACAGAAAGTGGATTAAAAAGTCGATTTTTTAAAATTTCTTCGTCTTTCTAACTTCTTTTTTCTTTAATATTCATAGGGTACGTAAAGGCCCCTCTTTGAAGCTTTTACGTATTACCAGTTTCTTGATAGGATTAAGAAGGAATTAGATATCTTTAAATATCTTAGAAGTTCCGAAAACGTAGGACCAACGTTTTCCTAAACACTACAGAATATTGATTTTTTTCCCCGTATATATAGTTTGCGGGGACTAATCAGTGCTCATTTATGTAGGAGGAAGTGTAGAGGTAACTCCTACCTGGTGATTGGGATAGGACAGAAAAACCTTCCTGTTGCCATGGAAACGAGTTTATATTAAATAAAACACGGTTGTATATGATATATATCATGTGTGCGCATTTTATTCGCCCCTCTTTTTTTGTCAACTGTAGAAGACATTGTCATCTCTACCTCCCCCCCCCCCCCTTTTTCTCTTTTTCGCTTTTATGTTTTAGATTCTTAATAAAATGACCTTGACCTTCATATCACAAGCAACTCTTTTTGAAGTTTTCAAAATTATAAGGCTTAATTCTTTCTACAAAATAATGGTAATTTACATGTTTATGTTCAAGAACCACCCCCTCCCCCCACCCCTTCCTCGAAGCAACCAGGTAGAATACGCAGATATAAAATTCACAACTTATAAGGAACTTCTTACGAGTTTCATTAATAAAATTCAGTTCCCCCTGATGTGATTTGATATTTTGCTACCATTCATTCTTCTTCTGTTTTGTCTATAGAATTTATAATTATTTTATTTAGAATTAATTTATCTTTAAAAAGCAGTGATTGTCAGCTGCATTCATTAGCATTTCGCCTTTTCTTGTATATCTATTACTTGCATATTAATAATTTCATTAAATAATATTTAAAAGTATTAAAACTTCATTTCTATTAAATTTTATTAATTTGTAAATCCTTGGATCCGCTCCTGCAGGTGCGCGAAAGCCTCATCACTACTGTAAACAAATTATTCATCAGGCCGTAAATGTTCATGATTCCGCTAAACTAAGAAAGTTTACACATAGTTTATCATCTCATAAACAACCATCAGCACTGTCCAATACAGAAATGCTCGAATTGAAGGGGAAAATTCAGGAATTGTTTTTGCGTCAGCCATGTTTTGACGTGAACCTTACACGCATTCTCTTATATTCTTAATATTATTGTATAGACGGAATTTTGCAAAGGACCTTTGTCCGCTCCATTTCTCCACAACAGTTTAAGATATGAAAGTTATCTCTGTCAGATATTATAGATATTGACCTGTAGATGCTACCATGGACATTTTCTCCGTCGTCAATACTTCCGGTCGTCACAGAAAGTGGATTAAAAAGTCGATTTTTTAAAATTTCTTCGTCTTTCTAACTTCTTTTTTCTTTAATATTCATAGGGTACGTAAAGGCCCCTCTTTGAAGCTTTTACGTATTACCAGTTTCTTGATAGGATTAAGAAGGAATTAGATATCTTTAAATATCTTAGAAGTTCCGAAAACGTAGGACCAACGTTTTCCTAAACACTACAGAATATTGATTTTTTTCCCCGTATATATAGTTTGCGGGGACTAATCAGTGCTCATTTATGTAGGAGGAAGTGTAGAGGTAACTCCTACCTGGTGATTGGGATAGGACAGAAAAACCTTCCTGTTGCCATGGAAACGAGTTTATATTAAATAAAACACGGTTGTATATGATATATATCATGTGTGCGCATTTTATTCGCCCCTCTTTTTTGTCAACTGTAGAAGACATTGTCATCTCTACCTCCCCCCCCCCCCTTTTTCTCTTTTTCGCTTTTATGTTTTAGATTCTTAATAAAATGACCTTGACCTTCATATCACAAGCAACTCTTTTTGAAGTTTTCAAAATTATAAGGCTTAATTCTTTCTACAAAATAATGGTAATTTACATGTTTATGTTCAAGAACCACCCCCTCCCCCCACCCCTTCCTCGAAGCAACCAGGTAGAATACGCAGATATAAAATTCACAACTTATAAGGAACTTCTTACGAGGTTTCATTAATAAAATTCAGTTCCCCTG
>NW_026889898.1:0-16679 GCF_033153115.1 Saccostrea echinata
TGATAAGTGTGATTTTACAGATAGACAGAAAGGGGAGACAGAGACAGTATAACAAAGTTTCTAAGTACAAAAAACAGTCTCTAGAGACATCTATCTTAGATGTGCCAGAAAAAGAAAAATCCCAGTGTCATTAAATTAATCGATACAATTCAATGCACTCAGGTGGTGTTCTTAAATCTGCTGAAACATAAAATGGCACATTCAACATATTCATGTTCACATGATTTTACTATACAAATCTTAATGTCACAATTCTCAAGTATCTTAAAAAAATATTTACTGTTTTAAAATATGCCATATTTTATCTTGTTGGCAAATTCACTAAAAATCAGCCACATAGAAATCATCTGCAAAACAGAAATTTCGAAAAATAACACTACCCTCCATCCCATAATTCTGTGTATTGTATATTTTGGGTAACCCATTCCATCCCCCAATTTAGGGATGATTGCTCCCAGCACTCTGTCAACATAAATATGCTTTTATCAAAATAAAACACAAAAATAAATACTTTGATAATTAAGTGATTTTTATGTCTGGATAACAACTATTTAGTTTCTACCTTATATATTATGGAATACTTGAGTATCCATTGTATAGCATACGATCAGTTTTAATACATATAGAACAGCTAATATTTACAATGTGAACACATTTTTCTTTTCATAATACCTCATAACTTTCCTTACTTTCTTTTTAAAAGAATTTTTCAAGTGCTTGCATAGAATATCAATAGTGAAAATATTATTAAGTTTTAAAGAAGCGATCGTCTCATCATAACCATGCAGTTTGTTGGCATGCTTGATACCCATGCAGGTGCAGAGAAGAAAATGTTCAAAAAATTAATGCATTTTCACTATATGGTCAATTGAGTCCCGCCCTTACTCCAGAGCCCCCGACTTTGAATTTTTACAATTTTTGAAAAAAACCTCTTGCTCACCATAACTACGCACTAAGTATATCTGCTTACTACCCAGGAATACAGAAGATTTTCAATTACAAAAAATAATTCATTTTACTATAGGATCCGTGGAGTCCAACCCTAACTCCAGAACCCTGACCAATGGGCCATTGTTTCAGAATTTCAGAAGAAGCACTAATGTTCATTATATTATGTATTTCGTTTGTCTGCTAAATACAGGAGCAGAGATGTTCAAAAAAATAATGCATGTTCACTATAGGACAAATAGAACCCCTCCCTAACATCAGATCCCCCCAGGGTCCGCACCCAGAGGCTATGAATTTCATAATTTTGGAAGAGGCACTCTCGCTCTTTGAAAACATACCGGTATGATCAATAGGGCTTCATCCTAACTCCAGAAGCCCTGTTTCAGGGACCATGAATTTCACAAGTTTGAAAGAAGTAGTTCTTCTTATCCAACTATGCACTTAGTTTGTCTGCTTAATACACAGGAAGAGAATATGTTCATCCCCCCAGCCCTCCTTACACCAGAATCCCTGAATTAAGGGCCATGATTTTCATAATTTTGGAAGAGGCATTCTTGCACCTAGTTTGTCTGCTTAATGCTCAAGAGCAGAGAAGAAGATTTTCAAAGAATTAAGGATATGACACAAACAAAAATTTGATGCAAGGGTTGTATTTTCTGACTGATTTTGAATAGAAATGACATAAATAATAAATACCTAAAATATAAAGAAATCTTTGGTACAGTATTTAGATATACGCGACTTGTTTTCTATATAATTCTATACAAAATTTTAAACACATCAACTTGTGACAAAATCTTACTAAATTCTCCAACTTTACCTGGCAAACATTATTCAGGTTACCTATTTGAATATAAATCTATGTAATTTCTGAAAAAGTTTGTGTTATTTATCCTTAATGGATTTTCACCATATCAACAAAAGAGCCCCACCCGTTACTCCAGAACCCCTGAACTATAGAGGTAATGAACTTCACTATGGGGCACCGTTGTTCATCATATTATTCACTTAGTTTATCCACAGAGGGAGAGAAGAATTTAAGCATTTTCACTATATTATCATTAGGGTACCGCCAGTGGCGTAGCTAGCAAAACTAGAATATGTCCATAGGATATGAATGCCCCGCCGAGTGTGTATTACTAATGCAACATGAAAATCATAAGTATTAGTGTATGAAGTTTGATGAGAATATCTTGAAAAGTTTCTTTAAAATTGAAATCTAAAAAGTTGGATATAGATGATTAATTATCACCAAATTATGTATAGATGCATAAAAATATTTCTTTAAAACTAGCAAAATGCAAATTAAAGAAAAGTGAGGCCAAGGTCACAGGAAAGTGCAAGGCCAAAAGTTTTTTATGCAGCTCTCACTAAGTCGTATCAGCATATTTAGTTTGATAAAAATATCTTGAATGGTTTATTAAAACTGAGCTAAACTCTAGTTTTAAAAAAGTGAGGTCAAGGTCAAAGGAAAGGCCGAGGTAAAAAAAATGTTGATGTAGTTGAAAAGCTCACGTCAGTATGTATTAGCGTATGAAGTTTGATAAAAATATCACGAATGGTACCTTTAAAACTAAGCTAAAGACAAATTAAAGAAAAGTGAGGTCAAGGTCAAAAAATATTAATGCAGTTGAATAACTTACATCAGTATGTATCAGCATATGAAGTTTGATAACACTATCCTGAATGTTTTTTTGTTTCAAACTGAGCGAACCACTAATTAAGAAAAGTGAGGTCAAGGTCACAGGAAAGGTCAAGGTCAAAAAATGTTGATGCAGTTGATAGCTCTCATCAGTATGTATCAGCATATGAAGTTTGATAAAATATATCTTGAATGGTTTATTTAAAACTAAGCTAAACAATTTAAGAAAAGTGAGGTCAAGGTCAAGTTCCAAAAATATTGATGCAGTTGAATAACTCTTATTAATATCTATCAGTATATGGAGTTTGATATTAATATCTTGAATAATTTCTTTGAAACTGAGCTTTGAACTGATGTAAACGTAAAGCGCGACGGAAGGACGGAAAGATGGAAGGACGGATATGACAAACTCTATATGTCCCGGGTATATTCATGGTGGGGCATAAAAATTACTGCATTCGAAAAAAGGCAAAGGTCTGGGTCCGCCTTGAGGTACCAGCGGGTCCAGGGCATGCAGGGGCCCTGGTTGGGGGCCCAGGGGGTGAAACCCCCGGAAGCTCCTATCATATGGTTTTCAATTTTTTATTATCGCAATTTTTACTTTGTATGAAGAAAAAAGCTTGAGTTTTGACAGATTCCACAAAATGTTTCTTCCAAAGCATTTCCGATAGTATGAAGGCATTTCATTTTTAGCTCACCTCGACGAAGTCGAGATGAGCCGGCGTTGGCGTAGATTTTACCTAGATTTTCCAGATGAGTGACCAGGTTAAAGTTTTTGGAGCAGGTCCATTGCCAGGAACTATAAGCCCTACCTTGGATGGACACTACCACACTTGCTTCGGATTCTGGATCTGACCTAGATTTTCCAGATGAGTGATTAGGTTAAAGTTTTTGGAGCAGGTCCATTCCCAAGTAATTATAAGCCTTACCTCCAAACTTGCATGGATGATGCATCTAGGGATTGACACTACCATATACTTGCTTCAGACGCTGGATCTGACCTAGATTTTCCAGATGAGTGATTATGTTAAAGTTTTGGAGCAGGTACATTTACTTCACTTTAAACCCTACTTTGACCAAACTTGCATGGATTGGTCATGGATGGACTTGCATGGATGGATTGGTAGTTTCCATCTAGGGATGGAAACTACCACACCTACTTCGGATGCTGGATCTGACCTCGATTTTCCAGATGAGTGATCAGGTTAAAGTTTTTGGAGCAGGTCCATTCCCAAGGAACTATAAGCCCTACCTGGACCAAACTTGCATGGGTGATGCATCAAGGGATGTACACTAACAACCTGCTTCGCGTTCTGGATCTGACCTAGATTTTCCACATGAGTGAATTTAGACATTTTAACCAAATTAGCATGGATGATGATGTATCTAGGGATGGGCACTTCTAGACTTCCTTTGGATTCTGAATCTGATATTGATGGACATTGATCTTGGGATGTACACTAACTAGGAAAAAATATGATGTGAGATTTGCCTTACTTATAAATAACATTCGTCGAGGTGAGCTTAGTAATCTTTGATTACCTATGTTTAAAAGAAAGTTCGGATATATTTTTGTTACCCTTGTTTAGAATTTTGATAGAGAGACAGAGAATAGGAAGAAAAAATAAATAAAAAAATATAAACAGAAAAACCAATGTTTGATATGGAATATATTTCACAAGAGAGTTTTTTCCTAAATATTTATAATATTAGGAGTGCGATATCCAACTACGTATACAACATCAAATATCCATTTAAATTACTATTACAATTTCAATTATTGATTGTTTTTAAAGTAAAGTACTCGTGCAACGCACTAAATTTGCATTTTAAACTACCAGGGGAATGGATAGTTTATATAATTGCTTATTAAGTTTTTATATAAAAAAAAATGTCCTTGAGTTCAAAAAAAAAAGTTAAAACGAGAGGAAAACTGTATCAAAAATCCATTAAAAGAGCTGAAAATTTTATGGTTTATATCTATGAACAAAATAATTCTGGAAAGCCTGGGTCTTTTTTTAAATTTCATATATTTTTAACTTTTATCTATTATTGAAATTTTGTAATCAATTGTTGTTGAAAATCTGTGTATTCATTTGTGATGTTGAATACAGACCCCAGGGGGAAGGGGTCATGAATATCACAATTTTTACTCCCCTTCACACATAGATGCTATATGTCAAATTTGGTTGAAATTGGTTCAGTGGTTCCAGAGAAGAAGCTGAAAATGTTCAAATGTTAACGCACGACGGACGACGCACGCCGACGGACGAAAACAGATAGCAATAGGTCACCTGAGTAAACTCGGGTGACCTAGAAAGCTAGTCTAACACCCATTGAAAAAAGTGTGCGCTGTCTTGATTTACTTCTCCGTTTAAGCTGCCATCTCAAAATATTTCTAACAATGATTTACCACCATTTTATCTTACTACTTCCACAATAAAACATTCCCCTCAGCGACACAACCATTTTAATTAACAGTCCCCCTGGGCCTGAGACCGTTAAAAACTTCGCTGCCAGTTCAGCGATGGCAAGACATTTGGTCCACATCTTCGCTAGCCAAGGGTGACGATCCGCTCCTCTCCTCTTTTTACCATCGTCACCCTTAGCTATAGCGAAGATACCATTTAGTTGACACAAGTAAATAGACATACGGCATATTAGTTTTCCTATCTCCGATATCAGTACTGGGGTATACCCTTTGCATTGATGATTTGTTACTACTCACTGGTACGCACTCGCGTTGAATGGACGACAAGAGTTCGTGCCGGTTATCTCGTAAACATTAACTTTGTTTACATTTTATTTGCAGTTTACGTGTTTGTTTACTGCACTGACCTGTGCAAGTGTTGTAACTTTGTAACTTTCTCTCCTGCCAAAGAAGTGTTTTACAATACAGTAGCTATGTAGCATACGTCCGTCTACACAGATGAAAACAGAATAAAACATGGCAGACAAAATCTTTTCACGAATCGTGTTCAGCTTTAAGGAGGAATGCCACATCAGAATTTCATTTAATTGATCTTTAAGACATAGAACACTCATATTATGCATTTATTAACAGTAAATTTTAAACCATAAAGCATCTAATTTGCATAAAACTTTTTTTTATTTTCTATGAAAAAACGGAAAATGGAAAAAAGGTTTTTATAAAATAATTAAGAGCTAATATCGGACTTTCAATGCTGAAACCATAACTTAACAGGGATCATCTGGGATGTCTCAAAGATCTACGAGATAAAAATTTGGTGTGGCATTCCTCCTTAATTACAGTAGCTTGTGTCTTAGATACCAATTATCCTCAAGGCCCGTGGATCTCTCGTTTTCATAGAATAATAGAAGTTAAAAATGACAGAATTTGTATTAATAACATAAAAACCTTACAGATGCAGTGTTTTATTTCTTTATTGATAAGTGTGATTTTACAGATAGACAGAAAGGGGAGACAGAGACAGTATAACAAAGTTTCTAAGTACAAAAAACAGTCTCTAGAGACATCTATCTTAGATGTGCCAGAAAAAGAAAAATCCCAGTGTCATTAAATTAATCGATACAATTCAATGCACTCAGGTGGTGTTCTTAAATCTGCTGAAACATAAAATGGCACATTCAACATATTCATGTTCACATGATTTTACTATACAAATCTTAATGTCACAATTCTCAAGTATCTTAAAAAAATATTTACTGTTTTAAAATATGCCATATTTTATCTTGTTGGCAAATTCACTAAAAATCAGCCACATAGAAATCATCTGCAAAACAGAAATTTCGAAAAATAACACTACCCTCCATCCCATAATTCTGTGTATTGTATATTTTGGGTAACCCATTCCATCCCCCAATTTAGGGATGATTGCTCCCAGCACTCTGTCAACATAAATATGCTTTTATCAAAATAAAACACAAAAATAAATACTTTGATAATTAAGTGATTTTTATGTCTGGATAACAACTATTTAGTTTCTACCTTATATATTATGGAATACTTGAGTATCCATTGTATAGCATACGATCAGTTTTAATACATATAGAACAGCTAATATTTACAATGTGAACACATTTTTCTTTTCATAATACCTCATAACTTTCCTTACTTTCTTTTTAAAAGAATTTTTCAAGTGCTTGCATAGAATATCAATAGTGAAAATATTATTAAGTTTTAAAGAAGCGATCGTCTCATCATAACCATGCAGTTTGTTGGCATGCTTGATACCCATGCAGGTGCAGAGAAGAAAATGTTCAAAAAATTAATGCATTTTCACTATATGGTCAATTGAGTCCCGCCCTTACTCCAGAGCCCCCGACTTTGAATTTTTACAATTTTTGAAAAAAACCTCTTGCTCACCATAACTACGCACTAAGTATATCTGCTTACTACCCAGGAATACAGAAGATTTTCAATTACAAAAAATAATTCATTTTACTATAGGATCCGTGGAGTCCAACCCTAACTCCAGAACCCTGACCAATGGGCCATTGTTTCAGAATTTCAGAAGAAGCACTAATGTTCATTATATTATGTATTTCGTTTGTCTGCTAAATACAGGAGCAGAGATGTTCAAAAAAATAATGCATGTTCACTATAGGACAAATAGAACCCCTCCCTAACATCAGATCCCCCCAGGGTCCGCACCCAGAGGCTATGAATTTCATAATTTTGGAAGAGGCACTCTCGCTCTTTGAAAACATACCGGTATGATCAATAGGGCTTCATCCTAACTCCAGAAGCCCTGTTTCAGGGACCATGAATTTCACAAGTTTGAAAGAAGTAGTTCTTCTTATCCAACTATGCACTTAGTTTGTCTGCTTAATACACAGGAAGAGAATATGTTCATCCCCCCAGCCCTCCTTACACCAGAATCCCTGAATTAAGGGCCATGATTTTCATAATTTTGGAAGAGGCATTCTTGCACCTAGTTTGTCTGCTTAATGCTCAAGAGCAGAGAAGAAGATTTTCAAAGAATTAAGGATATGACACAAACAAAAATTTGATGCAAGGGTTGTATTTTCTGACTGATTTTGAATAGAAATGACATAAATAATAAATACCTAAAATATAAAGAAATCTTTGGTACAGTATTTAGATATACGCGACTTGTTTTCTATATAATTCTATACAAAATTTTAAACACATCAACTTGTGACAAAATCTTACTAAATTCTCCAACTTTACCTGGCAAACATTATTCAGGTTACCTATTTGAATATAAATCTATGTAATTTCTGAAAAAGTTTGTGTTATTTATCCTTAATGGATTTTCACCATATCAACAAAAGAGCCCCACCCGTTACTCCAGAACCCCTGAACTATAGAGGTAATGAACTTCACTATGGGGCACCGTTGTTCATCATATTATTCACTTAGTTTATCCACAGAGGGAGAGAAGAATTTAAGCATTTTCACTATATTATCATTAGGGTACCGCCAGTGGCGTAGCTAGCAAAACTAGAATATGTCCATAGGATATGAATGCCCCGCCGAGTGTGTATTACTAATGCAACATGAAAATCATAAGTATTAGTGTATGAAGTTTGATGAGAATATCTTGAAAAGTTTCTTTAAAATTGAAATCTAAAAAGTTGGATATAGATGATTAATTATCACCAAATTATGTATAGATGCATAAAAATATTTCTTTAAAACTAGCAAAATGCAAATTAAAGAAAAGTGAGGCCAAGGTCACAGGAAAGTGCAAGGCCAAAAGTTTTTTATGCAGCTCTCACTAAGTCGTATCAGCATATTTAGTTTGATAAAAATATCTTGAATGGTTTATTAAAACTGAGCTAAACTCTAGTTTTAAAAAAGTGAGGTCAAGGTCAAAGGAAAGGCCGAGGTAAAAAAAATGTTGATGTAGTTGAAAAGCTCACGTCAGTATGTATTAGCGTATGAAGTTTGATAAAAATATCACGAATGGTACCTTTAAAACTAAGCTAAAGACAAATTAAAGAAAAGTGAGGTCAAGGTCAAAAAATATTAATGCAGTTGAATAACTTACATCAGTATGTATCAGCATATGAAGTTTGATAACACTATCCTGAATGTTTTTTTGTTTCAAACTGAGCGAACCACTAATTAAGAAAAGTGAGGTCAAGGTCACAGGAAAGGTCAAGGTCAAAAAATGTTGATGCAGTTGATAGCTCTCATCAGTATGTATCAGCATATGAAGTTTGATAAAATATATCTTGAATGGTTTATTTAAAACTAAGCTAAACAATTTAAGAAAAGTGAGGTCAAGGTCAAGTTCCAAAAATATTGATGCAGTTGAATAACTCTTATTAATATCTATCAGTATATGGAGTTTGATATTAATATCTTGAATAATTTCTTTGAAACTGAGCTTTGAACTGATGTAAACGTAAAGCGCGACGGAAGGACGGAAAGATGGAAGGACGGATATGACAAACTCTATATGTCCCGGGTATATTCATGGTGGGGCATAAAAATTACTGCATTCGAAAAAAGGCAAAGGTCTGGGTCCGCCTTGAGGTACCAGCGGGTCCAGGGCATGCAGGGGCCCTGGTTGGGGGCCCAGGGGGTGAAACCCCCGGAAGCTCCTATCATATGGTTTTCAATTTTTTATTATCGCAATTTTTACTTTGTATGAAGAAAAAAGCTTGAGTTTTGACAGATTCCACAAAATGTTTCTTCCAAAGCATTTCCGATAGTATGAAGGCATTTCATTTTTAGCTCACCTCGACGAAGTCGAGATGAGCCGGCGTTGGCGTAGATTTTACCTAGATTTTCCAGATGAGTGACCAGGTTAAAGTTTTTGGAGCAGGTCCATTGCCAGGAACTATAAGCCCTACCTTGGATGGACACTACCACACTTGCTTCGGATTCTGGATCTGACCTAGATTTTCCAGATGAGTGATTAGGTTAAAGTTTTTGGAGCAGGTCCATTCCCAAGTAATTATAAGCCTTACCTCCAAACTTGCATGGATGATGCATCTAGGGATTGACACTACCATATACTTGCTTCAGACGCTGGATCTGACCTAGATTTTCCAGATGAGTGATTATGTTAAAGTTTTGGAGCAGGTACATTTACTTCACTTTAAACCCTACTTTGACCAAACTTGCATGGATTGGTCATGGATGGACTTGCATGGATGGATTGGTAGTTTCCATCTAGGGATGGAAACTACCACACCTACTTCGGATGCTGGATCTGACCTCGATTTTCCAGATGAGTGATCAGGTTAAAGTTTTTGGAGCAGGTCCATTCCCAAGGAACTATAAGCCCTACCTGGACCAAACTTGCATGGGTGATGCATCAAGGGATGTACACTAACAACCTGCTTCGCGTTCTGGATCTGACCTAGATTTTCCACATGAGTGAATTTAGACATTTTAACCAAATTAGCATGGATGATGATGTATCTAGGGATGGGCACTTCTAGACTTCCTTTGGATTCTGAATCTGATATTGATGGACATTGATCTTGGGATGTACACTAACTAGGAAAAAATATGATGTGAGATTTGCCTTACTTATAAATAACATTCGTCGAGGTGAGCTTAGTAATCTTTGATTACCTATGTTTAAAAGAAAGTTCGGATATATTTTTGTTACCCTTGTTTAGAATTTTGATAGAGAGACAGAGAATAGGAAGAAAAAATAAATAAAAAAATATAAACAGAAAAACCAATGTTTGATATGGAATATATTTCACAAGAGAGTTTTTTCCTAAATATTTATAATATTAGGAGTGCGATATCCAACTACGTATACAACATCAAATATCCATTTAAATTACTATTACAATTTCAATTATTGATTGTTTTTAAAGTAAAGTACTCGTGCAACGCACTAAATTTGCATTTTAAACTACCAGGGGAATGGATAGTTTATATAATTGCTTATTAAGTTTTTATATAAAAAAAAATGTCCTTGAGTTCAAAAAAAAAAGTTAAAACGAGAGGAAAACTGTATCAAAAATCCATTAAAAGAGCTGAAAATTTTATGGTTTATATCTATGAACAAAATAATTCTGGAAAGCCTGGGTCTTTTTTTAAATTTCATATATTTTTAACTTTTATCTATTATTGAAATTTTGTAATCAATTGTTGTTGAAAATCTGTGTATTCATTTGTGATGTTGAATACAGACCCCAGGGGGAAGGGGTCATGAATATCACAATTTTTACTCCCCTTCACACATAGATGCTATATGTCAAATTTGGTTGAAATTGGTTCAGTGGTTCCAGAGAAGAAGCTGAAAATGTTCAAATGTTAACGCACGACGGACGACGCACGCCGACGGACGAAAACAGATAGCAATAGGTCACCTGAGTAAACTCGGGTGACCTAGAAAGCTAGTCTAACACCCATTGAAAAAAGTGTGCGCTGTCTTGATTTACTTCTCCGTTTAAGCTGCCATCTCAAAATATTTCTAACAATGATTTACCACCATTTTATCTTACTACTTCCACAATAAAACATTCCCCTCAGCGACACAACCATTTTAATTAACAGTCCCCCTGGGCCTGAGACCGTTAAAAACTTCGCTGCCAGTTCAGCGATGGCAAGACATTTGGTCCACATCTTCGCTAGCCAAGGGTGACGATCCGCTCCTCTCCTCTTTTTACCATCGTCACCCTTAGCTATAGCGAAGATACCATTTAGTTGACACAAGTAAATAGACATACGGCATATTAGTTTTCCTATCTCCGATATCAGTACTGGGGTATACCCTTTGCATTGATGATTTGTTACTACTCACTGGTACGCACTCGCGTTGAATGGACGACAAGAGTTCGTGCCGGTTATCTCGTAAACATTAACTTTGTTTACATTTTATTTGCAGTTTACGTGTTTGTTTACTGCACTGACCTGTGCAAGTGTTGTAACTTTGTAACTTTCTCTCCTGCCAAAGAAGTGTTTTACAATACAGTAGCTATGTAGCATACGTCCGTCTACACAGATGAAAACAGAATAAAACATGGCAGACAAAATCTTTTCACGAATCGTGTTCAGCTTTAAGGAGGAATGCCACATCAGAATTTCATTTAATTGATCTTTAAGACATAGAACACTCATATTATGCATTTATTAACAGTAAATTTTAAACCATAAAGCATCTAATTTGCATAAAACTTTTTTTTATTTTCTATGAAAAAACGGAAAATGGAAAAAAGGTTTTTATAAAATAATTAAGAGCTAATATCGGACTTTCAATGCTGAAACCATAACTTAACAGGGATCATCTGGGATGTCTCAAAGATCTACGAGATAAAAATTTGGTGTGGCATTCCTCCTTAATTACAGTAGCTTGTGTCTTAGATACCAATTATCCTCAAGGCCCGTGGATCTCTCGTTTTCATAGAATAATAGAAGTTAAAAATGACAGAATTTGTATTAATAACATAAAAACCTTACAGATGCAGTGTTTTATTTCTTTATTGATAAGTGTGATTTTACAGATAGACAGAAAGGGGAGACAGAGACAGTATAACAAAGTTTCTAAGTACAAAAAACAGTCTCTAGAGACATCTATCTTAGATGTGCCAGAAAAAGAAAAATCCCAGTGTCATTAAATTAATCGATACAATTCAATGCACTCAGGTGGTGTTCTTAAATCTGCTGAAACATAAAATGGCACATTCAACATATTCATGTTCACATGATTTTACTATACAAATCTTAATGTCACAATTCTCAAGTATCTTAAAAAAATATTTACTGTTTTAAAATATGCCATATTTTATCTTGTTGGCAAATTCACTAAAAATCAGCCACATAGAAATCATCTGCAAAACAGAAATTTCGAAAAATAACACTACCCTCCATCCCATAATTCTGTGTATTGTATATTTTGGGTAACCCATTCCATCCCCCAATTTAGGGATGATTGCTCCCAGCACTCTGTCAACATAAATATGCTTTTATCAAAATAAAACACAAAAATAAATACTTTGATAATTAAGTGATTTTTATGTCTGGATAACAACTATTTAGTTTCTACCTTATATATTATGGAATACTTGAGTATCCATTGTATAGCATACGATCAGTTTTAATACATATAGAACAGCTAATATTTACAATGTGAACACATTTTTCTTTTCATAATACCTCATAACTTTCCTTACTTTCTTTTTAAAAGAATTTTTCAAGTGCTTGCATAGAATATCAATAGTGAAAATATTATAAAATCAAATTTTTATTTTCACACTACTTATTTTTTTTTTAATTACAAAGAAAAAAAATCCAACAATCTTCAAGTCATGAAAAAACCAGTGTCAACAAAACAAATAAAACAAAGCACCGAAAAACGGGTGTGATGTACAATGAGGCTCTTGCGTACATGTACTTTATCACATTCAAAGAGAGACAACTGAGCACTAACCCAACGACCACTAATGCATGATTCCATAAAACTCCATCTCTCCTTACATGATTATTTTAATATGACATTCTGACATCCTAGCAATTTCCTAAAGAAGGAAAACAAAACTGAAATGACGTCACCTGTTGAACCAAAGACTGAAGTGAGCTATAATTATGTCATTGAAATCTATGAAACCTGACCAAAAAAAAAATTAGGACATAAAAAATTGTGAAATCTTCCATAGAGACGGTAAAAGACAAACACAAAGTAATTTTTTTGATCTGTAATCACATTCATAATTCTTCAACTAACATTTTCAATATCTTCTACAAAAACATTCTCAAGTTGTTTAGGCCTACATGCACCTATGACATTCAAACCACTCCCTCAAAATGGACTTTTTAGGCAAGTAGACTTTTTGTCTTGATCTTGGCACTTGGGGGCTCACCATGTCAGTAGAGTGCCTATCTCCTTTCCAGCACTACAAAGTCATGAATTTCACACCACACAACTACCAACACACTAGGATGTTGAAGGATTAGCTGACTTAATACGACCCGACCCAGATTTAGAGGTCATGAGGCGTTCCACCATCGTCCTGGCATATCTGAGTCTGCTGGCAAGTTCTCGGGTACATCCAAACTTTTCAATACCACTCAGTTTAAAGACATGAAAATCTCTCTTTTCATCGATGTATGTGACTGCTTGCATTAGTGGACATAAAATAATCTTTGTATGGTCTTGGAAGAAATTGATCTGAAAGAAATCAGCAAGTTACCAATTTTCTCCCTCTTATTTTTAATGAAGATTTAATTAAGTATGTGTACCCTAAAAATAGAATGACCCTTTCTCCAAACTTATTGAGCAGCCTTATTAGATGGAAGGAATAAAATTCAATTTTTTTTCTAAATAAAAGATATAACAACCTTTGATTTACACTTACTTGTAAAGTTCCATTACTGAGGTGCAAAACAATGGCACTCCTCGTCCTAAACCAGTGCCTGAGGAAAGGCAATCTTGTCATGTCATCTCCCTCTCTGGGTGTCATGTTGGCTCCAGCCTGTGCAGGAAAAATAAAGTGTCTGAACAAATGTACGAACAAAGAGAAATCAGAGAATCAATAAGCAGTGATTCATTTTGAAAATGGTTATCATGGGTCCAAAGGACCCTTCTTAATGACAACAATGAGTCCCGTGCCAAAATCAATGCGTCCAAATCCAAGGGTACCGTATATTAGATGTTACACAGGAAATTCTGGTGAAATAAAAAAGGGTATTGCACAAAAGTGCAAATGTTTTATTGTAGCTGTGAATGATTTATACTTTTACTATCAATGGTCCAAGTAAGAGTACATGATTTTGTGTCATAAAAATAATATATTGTCCACTGTGCACTTTGGTTCTATTTTTAGATCGTACATACGATCTCACACATTGTATCAGTCATAAAAATGCACAGAAGCAGAATGAAGTAAAAAAAAAGTTTAAGAAGAAATGACAAATAGTCAGAAATAAAAATGATTAAATTTTATACTTCTTAGCTTGTAAGGAAAAACCGAAAAGAAAAAAAAAAAACAATGATACAGGTTACAGCTTAAATACAAAGGTATAGTATTCGTTTCAGAAACGTTCCACAGTATAGACATAATCAGTGATAATCGAACTATGCTATCTAACTTTCAAATATTTCCTGATAATTGCTTTTAACTGCAGTTGTGAAATCTGACCTGTTGTTGGCAACCTTATACCTGCTAAAAATCGTTCATGCATATCGCTTAGCACGTGGATATGATGCAATCGGTCAAGTTTTGAATCAGATTATACCGATATAATTTAAAATAGTACATGTCCTTCTATAAATTTATTGCGTCCATTGGGATGCACATTTATTGAAATAATGCGTCCTGAGCAAAATTTGTGCGTAATTTACGCAGGACGCACATCAAAATGAATCACTGAATAAGAAATGGAAATAATATAAAATGAAATTCATAATTTTATGATCATTTTTTAAGGACACATGCAACATAGTTTTGAATTTTATTTTTTTCATTCTTTGTGTAATTTATGAGTTCCAATAATGGAAGGACCTTTGTGCAATTTTATTATGCTTGGTAATGCTGTACACCTCCTCTGAATCAAATTTTGAGGAAATACCAGCTGAAACTATATTTTTCTTTATAAAAAAAAAATAATAATAATATAAAAAAAAAAAAAAAAAAAAAAAAAAAAAAAAAAAATTCATCGTATCTGATGATATATTTTTTTTAATCTAAGAACATCTGATGGTACAATGATTTAAATTAAGAATATCTTGGAATTTTATCAGTAGGAAATTTACATTGTAAAGTACATGTACATGTATGTTGCGTATGACCTTAAATTTGAAATATCTCTTGAAATACAAGGTTACCTTGAGTAGATGCTCATTCATGTAGTTTCTGAAGTATTTTAGCAGAGTAACTTTTTTGGTAAGGGTTTCTGGGAACACTTTGAGGGTGTGGTAATGCTCAGTGCCATCTCTCTCTATATACTGCACATTCCTAAATTGAACAACACCATTACCATTTATCAAAAATATTATTTGTGTTTATAATTTCACTTATTGTTTAGAAGCAGAATTGTTGTTATAGAAAGAGAGAAAAATAAACTTCCCCCTTCCATTTTTTAAAAATTATAATGTCAAACAGCTTTAAAAGTTTCCCTTTCACTATAACTTTTCAAAAACACTTACTCTCCGTTGGCTAGAAGGATGAGGCGTGTTGAGTCATTGAATAGTACTCCTACACTGTTGTCACACAGCTGATAGCCTAGGCCATACTTGTCCGAGTAATCTACCCACTTACTGACCCAGTAAATAGGAATAGAAGCAGGGTCTTCTGCCTCCTCTATAAAAGTCAGAAAATTCTGATCATTCCATGAAACATAATAACCCTTCTCTGGTATTTCCACTTTGATTTTTGATTTTATAGTAAAGCTAGTAAATGCAAATATTTAAAAGGCAATTTTTGAACAAAAATTTTTAAAATCTTAGTTGAATTACCCTCTTGTATTTGGATTTTTTCCGATGGTTTCGATGCTATCACAGTCGAAAGGACGGCAAATAGGTCAGATAAATAATAGTCTGCCGGTTCATCACCTACAACACATAGAACAAATTTACATAAAAAAATACTTCAGATTTTAATCTTTCTATTTGTACTTGTTGAAACATTTAATCTCCAAAATCATTTCCGAAATTCTTCTCCTGCTTACTTCCTTTCCTTCGTCCTTCATCAGCGTCTTGTTCAGATTCTTGTGGATACTTGTCATCTTTTTTCATGTCTGTTGGGGCAGTCTGTGGCCGTGAATTTCCATCTGAGTCAAGAATAAAAAAAGAAATCAAAACTGGTACTTAGTTCAATTCTTTTTCTTCCTTTTAGTTTCTGAATGTTATGATACAGATAAATTTTGAATTTTCTTTTTGTTTACCAGCTCTGTTGATTTCTAGTAGAGGTCGTCTTGATAATGCCTCTGAGCGTGCTAGTGTATCAAATCTGGGAGCCATGCTCAGGCAACTGGTAGGTAGTCTAGGGGGAAGGTAACCTATAAAGAAACATTTCTTCCTTTAACTATAAAACTAAAAATACAACGATCTTTATTTTAATATGCTTTCATGTGATCTCAAACAGATTTCTAAGATTTTTTTGTTTTTTGTTTTTGGCATGTGTCTATTACCTGAGTGAAAGAATTCGTCCTCTAACAGAGCTTCCATTC
>NW_026889899.1:0-10000 GCF_033153115.1 Saccostrea echinata
GGTATCTTAAACTTAACCTGGTATCTTAAATCTAACCTGGTATCTTAAACCTAACCTGGTATCTTAAACTTAACCTGGTATCTTAAACCTAACCTGGTATCTTAAACCTAACCTGGTATCTTAAACTTAACCTGGTATCTTAAACTAATCTGGTATCTTTAAGTAAGATATAAAATATTGTTTTCCGGTTTTTGTTAACAAGAAAAGGTAATACTTTGGATATTGATCATTTTACTAGATCTTATTTTTCTTAAACTTGTTGAAAATATTAGGTCTAGAAATATCAAATTATTGAAACGTACTTTTTTCATTGGGGTCATAATTCTTCGAAATGTCTAATTTTTAATTATGTTCCATGCGCAGATTTTGAGGGGGTGCGGTGGTGGGTCCGCCCCCCCCCTCCCTTGAATTTTCAGAGATATTAAACTGATAAAAAAAAAAAAGCAAGTAAAAAGTGACCTTTAGACCGCCCCGACTAAAAACGGAGACTACTTTTGTGACGCAGACCCAGTTTAAGTTTGTATGAGAAGTAACAGATATTAAAGCATTAGAATTCATTACTTGTCAGCAAATATCTGTCACCCCCCACCCCCCACCCCCCGTCTACCTATGATTTTCACGTTTGTGCGTGTGCGTGTGTGTTGTTGTTTTTTTTTTCGCTTATCAACAAATTTCTCTCAATCACTCCACCCCCCTCCAGCTATGAAATAGTAATTTCACGTTTGGCAACTTTTATTTTGCTTGCCAGGAAATTGAAGAGTTAAAATGGATTGTTTTTTACTGTGGTCCCCCCCCCCTTTTTTGGAAAAAAATCCTTGATCCAATCCATGGTAGAAAATTACGCTGGTATCTTAATACTCTCTTTATATTGCATTATTTTTGCAATAAGTTTGTTGTACAAATGTCCGCGAAAAAAATTGACTTCATACATAGCGTAAATTAATAACACGCGGTTAAAACACATCCACCTTAAATAAATGGTTTGGTTTAAAATAACTTAAATTTGATCAAAATAAGAGAAAGAAAAGAAATACAATTAACCATACAATGATGATCCAAAACAAATAATTACTTAGCTTAGAAACATGAGTAAGTAATAATTATGAGGAAGATTTCAAGTTAAACTATATTTAAATAATAGATGAATCTCGAATCCTAAACCTGGAAAAGAGGAAATACGATATCCCATGTTTATTCCTTTTAAGATTTTAAGAACTGATGCTGAACAAATTGCTTTCAGGGGAATATATATTACATTTTACCCCTCTAAATAATGTAATAAGATCATTTGTAACAGTTATAGCATATTTTATTTCCATTCTTGGTTCTTTTTGTTTAATAAAGTTGGAAAGTTATCGCTGAAGGTTACAAAATAACTCTTCTGTATTTGGAGCTCTTTTGTGTTTGGAACTCTTCTGTGTTTGGAACTCTTTTGTGTTTGGAACTCTTCTGCGCGTCTAAAACAGAGAAGATTTCCAATACACGCCAGCTGCGCGGTTAGCGTCGTCATATAGAACAGTCTAAACACACAGTGTCTCGAACGCAGCAGATTACGGACGGAAAGGGAAGAAAACGCTAAAAGGTAGGCAATTTATTTTTTTCGGAGAATAATTTAGAATTTATATTTTAAAATAGTTTCTTCGACGGAAAATTTCTTTTGATATGTATACTCCAAGGGTTATAAGTAACAGATATTAAAGCATTAGAATTCATTACTTGTCAGCAAATATCTGTCAACCCCCACCCCCCACCCCACCCCCCGTCTACCTATGATTTTCACGTTTGTGCGTGTGCGTGTGTGTTGTTTTTTTTTTCGCTTATCAACAAATTGAATTTGTTCTTCGGGTTTTCATTTCATGGTTTAAAATAAAAGCCCCATTACCCTACCCCTAACAAAGAGTAAAAGCTGCATCAATATGCTAATAAACATTCTTTAGAGTAAGAGTTGTACCAAACTGCATGATAGAAAAGAGGGGTTAGGGAGCGGCAGAGAATTATTCTTGTTATACGAAATGAAATTATTATTTTTTTTATTGTAACACTTCCTTCCTTGTGATTTCAATAATCTCTCTATATATCCATACAAATGATTTCGAATCAAGCTTTGGACAAAAGGGTATAAAATCTCAATATATACTAATATTTGACTCGAAAAGATCTGCAATTAATCAGCGACTTTCATCTTAAAAAAATAATAAAAAGAGCTATAAAATGAACGATCCCATCGGGAATCGAACCCGGCACCCCTTAATCTGAAGTCCGCTGTTCTACCTACTGAGCCAAAGTGTATGATGGAAATGACAAAATAAACTTTAATAGTTTCGCTACACAAAGTATTTAAATTAGAAAAACAATAACCACGCCTACTGAAATCACGTGACAGAAAGTGACATTGACGAGATGGCTCCGGAGCAATCTTCGTAAAACCCCCTATACCCTAACCCTAACCCTAACCCTAACCCTAACCCTGTCTTAAACTTAACCTAGTATCTTAAACTTAACCTAGTATCTTAAACTTAACCTGGTATCTTAAACCTAACCTGGTATCTTAAACTTAACCTGGTATCTTAAACTTAACCTGGTATCTTAAATCTAACCTGGTATCTTAAACCTAACCTGGTATCTTAAACTTAACCTGGTATCTTAAACCTAACCTGGTATCTTAAACCTAACCTGGTATCTTAAACTTAACCTGGTATCTTAAACTAATCTGGTATCTTTAAGTAAGATATAAAATATTGTTTTCCGGTTTTTGTTAACAAGAAAAGGTAATACTTTGGATATTGATCATTTTACTAGATCTTATTTTTCTTAAACTTGTTGAAAATATTAGGTCTAGAAATATCAAATTATTGAAACGTACTTTTTTCATTGGGGTCATAATTCTTCGAAATGTCTAATTTTTAATTATGTTCCATGCGCAGATTTTGAGGGGGTGCGGTGGTGGGTCCGCCCCCCCCCTCCCTTGAATTTTCAGAGATATTAAACTGATAAAAAAAAAAAAGCAAGTAAAAAGTGACCTTTAGACCGCCCCGACTAAAAACGGAGACTACTTTTGTGACGCAGACCCAGTTTAAGTTTGTATGAGAAGTAACAGATATTAAAGCATTAGAATTCATTACTTGTCAGCAAATATCTGTCACCCCCCACCCCCCACCCCCCGTCTACCTATGATTTTCACGTTTGTGCGTGTGCGTGTGTGTTGTTGTTTTTTTTTTCGCTTATCAACAAATTTCTCTCAATCACTCCACCCCCCTCCAGCTATGAAATAGTAATTTCACGTTTGGCAACTTTTATTTTGCTTGCCAGGAAATTGAAGAGTTAAAATGGATTGTTTTTTACTGTGGTCCCCCCCCCCTTTTTTGGAAAAAAATCCTTGATCCAATCCATGGTAGAAAATTACGCTGGTATCTTAATACTCTCTTTATATTGCATTATTTTTGCAATAAGTTTGTTGTACAAATGTCCGCGAAAAAAATTGACTTCATACATAGCGTAAATTAATAACACGCGGTTAAAACACATCCACCTTAAATAAATGGTTTGGTTTAAAATAACTTAAATTTGATCAAAATAAGAGAAAGAAAAGAAATACAATTAACCATACAATGATGATCCAAAACAAATAATTACTTAGCTTAGAAACATGAGTAAGTAATAATTATGAGGAAGATTTCAAGTTAAACTATATTTAAATAATAGATGAATCTCGAATCCTAAACCTGGAAAAGAGGAAATACGATATCCCATGTTTATTCCTTTTAAGATTTTAAGAACTGATGCTGAACAAATTGCTTTCAGGGGAATATATATTACATTTTACCCCTCTAAATAATGTAATAAGATCATTTGTAACAGTTATAGCATATTTTATTTCCATTCTTGGTTCTTTTTGTTTAATAAAGTTGGAAAGTTATCGCTGAAGGTTACAAAATAACTCTTCTGTATTTGGAGCTCTTTTGTGTTTGGAACTCTTCTGTGTTTGGAACTCTTTTGTGTTTGGAACTCTTCTGCGCGTCTAAAACAGAGAAGATTTCCAATACACGCCAGCTGCGCGGTTAGCGTCGTCATATAGAACAGTCTAAACACACAGTGTCTCGAACGCAGCAGATTACGGACGGAAAGGGAAGAAAACGCTAAAAGGTAGGCAATTTATTTTTTTCGGAGAATAATTTAGAATTTATATTTTAAAATAGTTTCTTCGACGGAAAATTTCTTTTGATATGTATACTCCAAGGGTTATAAGTAACAGATATTAAAGCATTAGAATTCATTACTTGTCAGCAAATATCTGTCAACCCCCACCCCCCCCCCCACCCCCCGTCTACCTATGATTTTCACGTTTGTGCGTGTGCGTGTGTGTTGTTTTTTTTTTCGCTTATCAACAAATTGAATTTGTTCTTCGGGTTTTCATTTCATGGTTTAAAATAAAAGCCCCATTACCCTACCCCTAACAAAGAGTAAAAGCTGCATCAATATGCTAATAAACATTCTTTAGAGTAAGAGTTGTACCAAACTGCATGATAGAAAAGAGGGGTTAGGGAGCGGCAGAGAATTATTCTTGTTATACGAAATGAAATTATTATTTTTTTTATTGTAACACTTCCTTCCTTGTGATTTCAATAATCTCTCTATATATCCATACAAATGATTTCGAATCAAGCTTTGGACAAAAGGGTATAAAATCTCAATATATACTAATATTTGACTCGAAAAGATCTGCAATTAATCAGCGACTTTCATCTTAAAAAAATAATAAAAAGAGCTATAAAATGAACGATCCCATCGGGAATCGAACCCGGCACCCCTTAATCTGAAGTCCGCTGTTCTACCTACTGAGCCAAAGTGTATGATGGAAATGACAAAATAAACTTTAATAGTTTCGCTACACAAAGTATTTAAATTAGAAAAACAATAACCACGCCTACTGAAATCACGTGACAGAAAGTGACATTGACGAGATGGCTCCGGAGCAATCTTCGTAAAACCCCCTATACCCTAACCCTAACCCTAACCCTAACCCTGTCTTAAACTTAACCTAGTATCTTAAACTTAACCTGGTATCTTAAACTTAACCTGGTATCTTAAACCTAACCTGGTATCTTAAACTTAACCTGGTATCTTAAACTTAACCTGGTATCTTAAATCTAACCTGGTATCTTAAACCTAACCTGGTATCTTAAACTTAACCTGGTATCTTAAACCTAACCTGGTATCTTAAACCTAACCTGGTATCTTAAACTTAACCTGGTATCTTAAACTAATCTGGTATCTTTAAGTAAGATATAAAATATTGTTTTCCGGTTTTTGTTAACAAGAAAAGGTAATACTTTGGATATTGATCATTTTACTAGATCTTATTTTTCTTAAACTTGTTGAAAATATTAGGTCTAGAAATATCAAATTATTGAAACGTACTTTTTTCATTGGGGTCATAATTCTTCGAAATGTCTAATTTTTAATTATGTTCCATGCGCAGATTTTGAGGGGGTGCGGTGGTGGGTCCGCCCCCCCCCCTCCCTTGAATTTTCAGAGATATTAAACTGATAAAAAAAAAAAAAGCAAGTAAAAAGTGACCTTTAGACCGCCCCGACTAAAAACGGAGACTACTTTTGTGACGCAGACCCAGTTTAAGTTTGTATGAGAAGTAACAGATATTAAAGCATTAGAATTCATTACTTGTCAGCAAATATCTGTCACCCCCCACCCCCCACCCCCCGTCTACCTATGATTTTCACGTTTGTGCGTGTGCGTGTGTGTTGTTGTTTTTTTTTTCGCTTATCAACAAATTTCTCTCAATCACTCCACCCCCCTCCAGCTATGAAATAGTAATTTCACGTTTGGCAACTTTTATTTTGCTTGCCAGGAAATTGAAGAGTTAAAATGGATTGTTTTTTACTGTGGTCCCCCCCCCCTTTTTTGGAAAAAAATCCTTGATCCAATCCATGGTAGAAAATTACGCTGGTATCTTAATACTCTCTTTATATTGCATTATTTTTGCAATAAGTTTGTTGTACAAATGTCCGCGAAAAAAATTGACTTCATACATAGCGTAAATTAATAACACGCGGTTAAAACACATCCACCTTAAATAAATGGTTTGGTTTAAAATAACTTAAATTTGATCAAAATAAGAGAAAGAAAAGAAATACAATTAACCATACAATGATGATCCAAAACAAATAATTACTTAGCTTAGAAACATGAGTAAGTAATAATTATGAGGAAGATTTCAAGTTAAACTATATTTAAATAATAGATGAATCTCGAATCCTAAACCTGGAAAAGAGGAAATACGATATCCCATGTTTATTCCTTTTAAGATTTTAAGAACTGATGCTGAACAAATTGCTTTCAGGGGAATATATATTACATTTTACCCCTCTAAATAATGTAATAAGATCATTTGTAACAGTTATAGCATATTTTATTTCCATTCTTGGTTCTTTTTGTTTAATAAAGTTGGAAAGTTATCGCTGAAGGTTACAAAATAACTCTTCTGTATTTGGAGCTCTTTTGTGTTTGGAACTCTTCTGTGTTTGGAACTCTTTTGTGTTTGGAACTCTTCTGCGCGTCTAAAACAGAGAAGATTTCCAATACACGCCAGCTGCGCGGTTAGCGTCGTCATATAGAACAGTCTAAACACACAGTGTCTCGAACGCAGCAGATTACGGACGGAAAGGGAAGAAAACGCTAAAAGGTAGGCAATTTATTTTTTTCGGAGAATAATTTAGAATTTATATTTTAAAATAGTTTCTTCGACGGAAAATTTCTTTTGATATGTATACTCCAAGGGTTATAAGTAACAGATATTAAAGCATTAGAATTCATTACTTGTCAGCAAATATCTGTCAACCCCCACCCCCCCCCACCCCCCGTCTACCTATGATTTTCACGTTTGTGCGTGTGCGTGTGTGTTGTTTTTTTTTTCGCTTATCAACAAATTGAATTTGTTCTTCGGGTTTTCATTTCATGGTTTAAAATAAAAGCCCCATTACCCTACCCCTAACAAAGAGTAAAAGCTGCATCAATATGCTAATAAACATTCTTTAGAGTAAGAGTTGTACCAAACTGCATGATAGAAAAGAGGGGTTAGGGAGCGGCAGAGAATTATTCTTGTTATACGAAATGAAATTATTATTTTTTTTATTGTAACACTTCCTTCCTTGTGATTTCAATAATCTCTCTATATATCCATACAAATGATTTCGAATCAAGCTTTGGACAAAAGGGTATAAAATCTCAATATATACTAATATTTGACTCGAAAAGATCTGCAATTAATCAGCGACTTTCATCTTAAAAAAATAATAAAAAGAGCTATAAAATGAACGATCCCATCGGGAATCGAACCCGGCACCCCTTAATCTGAAGTCCGCTGTTCTACCTACTGAGCCAAAGTGTATGATGGAAATGACAAAATAAACTTTAATAGTTTCGCTACACAAAGTATTTAAATTAGAAAAACAATAACCACGCCTACTGAAATCACGTGACAGAAAGTGACATTGACGAGATGGCTCCGGAGCAATCTTCGTAAAACCCCCTATACCCTAACCCTAACCCTAACCCTAACCCAAACCCTAACCCTAACCCTAACCCTAACCCTAACCCTGTCTTAAACTTAACCTAGTATCTTAAACTTAACCTGGTATCTTAAACTTAACCTGGTATCTTAAACCTAACCTGGTATCTTAAACTTAACCTGGTATCTTAAACTTAACCTGGTATCTTAAATCTAACCTGGTATCTTAAACCTAACCTGGTATCTTAAACTTAACCTGGTATCTTAAACCTAACCTGGTATCTTAAACCTAACCTGGTATCTTAAACTTAACCTGGTATCTTAAACTAATCTGGTATCTTTAAGTAAGATATAAAATATTGTTTTCCGGTTTTTGTTAACAAGAAAAGGTAATACTTTGGATATTGATCATTTTACTAGATCTTATTTTTCTTAAACTTGTTGAAAATATTAGGTCTAGAAATATCAAATTATTGAAACGTACTTTTTTCATTGGGGTCATAATTCTTCGAAATGTCTAATTTTTAATTATGTTCCATGCGCAGATTTTGAGGGGGTGCGGTGGTGGGTCCGCCCCCCCCCCTCCCTTGAATTTTCAGAGATATTAAACTGATAAAAAAAAAAAAGCAAGTAAAAAGTGACCTTTAGACCGCCCCGACTAAAAACGGAGACTACTTTTGTGACGCAGACCCAGTTTAAGTTTGTATGAGAAGTAACAGATATTAAAGCATTAGAATTCATTACTTGTCAGCAAATATCTGTCACCCCCCACCCCCCACCCCCCGTCTACCTATGATTTTCACGTTTGTGCGTGTGCGTGTGTGTTGTTGTTTTTTTTTTCGCTTATCAACAAATTTCTCTCAATCACTCCACCCCCCTCCAGCTATGAAATAGTAATTTCACGTTTGGCAACTTTTATTTTGCTTGCCAGGAAATTGAAGAGTTAAAATGGATTGTTTTTTACTGTGGTCCCCCCCCCCCTTTTTTGGAAAAAAATCCTTGATCCAATCCATGGTAGAAAATTACGCTGGTATCTTAATACTCTCTTTATATTGCATTATTTTTGCAATAAGTTTGTTGTACAAATGTCCGCGAAAAAAATTGACTTCATACATAGCGTAAATTAATAACACGCGGTTAAAACACATCCACCTTAAATAAATGGTTTGGTTTAAAATAACTTAAATTTGATCAAAATAAGAGAAAGAAAAGAAATACAATTAACCATACAATGATGATCCAAAACAAATAATTACTTAGCTTAGAAACATGAGTAAGTAATAATTATGAGGAAGATTTCAAGTTAAACTATATTTAAATAATAGATGAATCTCGAATCCTAAACCTGGAAAAGAGGAAATACGATATCCCATGTTTATTCCTTTTAAGATTTTAAGAACTGATGCTGAACAAATTGCTTTCAGGGGAATATATATTACATTTTACCCCTCTAAATAATGTAATAAGATCATTTGTAACAGTTATAGCATATTTTATTTCCATTCTTGGTTCTTTTTGTTTAATAAAGTTGGAAAGTTATCGCTGAAGGTTACAAAATAACTCTTCTGTATTTGGAGCTCTTTTGTGTTTGGAACTCTTCTGTGTTTGGAACTCTTTTGTGTTTGGAACTCTTCTGCGCGTCTAAAACAGAGAAGATTTCCAATACACGCCAGCTGCGCGGTTAGCGTCGTCATATAGAACAGTCTAAACACACAGTGTCTCGAACGCAGCAGATTACGGACGGAAAGGGAAGAAAACGCTAAAAGGTAGGCAATTTATTTTTTTCGGAGAATAATTTAGAATTTATATTTTAAAATAGTTTCTTCGACGGAAAATTTCTTTTGATATGTATACTCCAAGGGTTATAAGTAACAGATATTAAAGCATTAGAATTCATTACTTGTCAGCAAATATCTGTCAACCCCCACCCCCCCCCCCACCCCCCGTCTACCTATGATTTTCACGTTTGTGCGTGTGCGTGTGTGTTGTTTTTTTTTTCGCTTATCAACAAATTGAATTTGTTCTTCGGGTTTTCATTTCATGGTTTAAAATAAAAGCCCCATTACCCTACCCCTAACAAAGAGTAAAAGCTGCATCAATATGCTAATAAACATTCTTTAGAGTAAGAGTTGTACCAAACTGCATGATAGAAAAGAGGGGTTAGGGAGCGGCAGAGAATTATTCTTGTTATACGAAATGAAATTATTATTTTTTTTATTGTAACACTTCCTTCCTTGTGATTTCAATAATCTCTCTATATATCCATACAAATGATTTCGAATCAAGCTTTGGACAAAAGGGTATAAAATCTCAATATATACTAATATTTGACTCGAAAAGATCTGCAATTAATCAGCGACTTTCATCTTAAAAAAATAATAAAAAGAGCTATAAAATGAACGATCCCATCGGGAATCGAACCCGGCACCCCTTAATCTGAAGTCCGCTGTTCTACCTACTGAGCCAAAGTGTATG
>NW_026889899.1:15000-27500 GCF_033153115.1 Saccostrea echinata
CTTCGCGTTGTTGACAGAACTTGCCAAGACCTTTTCAATGACACCAAGAGTTTGAAAATCGCATGAAAACGAAGAGAGATACGGACCTTTCAATTTGGCGTCAATTTACCACCCCTTCTGAGCACTTTTTGGTCATTTCAGAAAGAAGGATTGAGGTAAGCATTTCAAGACCTACTTCACCTTTCATGGGAAGAGAAGTTCCCTTTCGTCCCAAATTTTCGACTTCCGCCGACCTCGCCTTCCTGTCCAACTGGAATTACAGCACATTTTCTTCAAATGCCCATAGGTTGCATGCCCTTGGAGCACTGAGGCTGAGCTTTGGTATGTGGATTCCTTGAGATCTACACAACTTTCCAAATACAAGCATTTGGGGGTCTAGCGCGCACCGTTTTCCAGTTAGAAGCCGAAAAAGAACTTGGTGCAAAACGGAAATTCGAATTCATTCCCAGCCAAATCCCTTTCCTCGACACTTGAAAAGCTCTCATTGAGACTTCCTCAGCAACGTCCGGGTTGTCGAGATCTGACCACGATAACCCGTCCAACCCCTCTTTTCAATTTCCTTTACTGTTACTTCTATTCATGACATGACAAGAAAAGACAACTCAGAGAGATGAAAAAATCCACTTTAATCTTTGTACATTAAATTATCAAGACATCAGCGCGGGTTAAAAGCTAGTGCAGTCCACTAATTATTTCATCACATAAAGCTTTCGCTGTGTATTGCGTGGTCCGCTGTAGACGCACTCGCAGGCTTTGTGTATAGGATGCCATCCGCAACAGGTGTGAAATGCTTAGGTCAACACTTTGAGCGCGCGCCGACTTTGAATAGGGTAAGCGCATAGTTTCACAGACAGTGGAAAAAAGAAGACGTGAAAAAGGTAGGCAAAATACTCCATCGTAAGGTTATTAAGATATTACTTGAAAATGAATATTATTGAAGTAGTAAATAATGTAAAATTAACATACACGTGGAATCTTTAGCGAGACACAAATTTAGCAATATTTTACATAAGCTATTAGCATTTTTTGGCTATTTATTTCTCCTTATAAATCATTTTGTATTTGATAAAACAGAACAAACAAAAATAATCTTCATTTCACAGGAATAATCGAAAAATCAAACAAATATTGGACCTCTGCTCAGAGGTCAATAGCATTTTAGGTGAATTTTTCTAGGTCCCAACAAATATACATTTTTCTTGTATTTCTTAAAAATACAAGAAATAAAAGTGAAATTAGGCTTTCTTTTCCTTTGTCTAAGTTAACCGTGCAAATATAAAGCCACAAATTTCTATTCGATACGTAATCGACAAAAATAAGGACATGTCTGGTGTCGCGACATGTCCAAATCACTGAAGTCATTCTTAATTTGTTGCGACATGAGTTTACGACTAACCGAGCATTGCGAACAATTAGTAACATGTTATGTTTTGTAAAGTTCTCACATACTATACATTGTCGCGATTAAATTAGAACATTTCAATCTCAAGATATTTCAAGTTGAAAACGGTCAACAAATCTCATTCTGTTACTTTTTAAGTACAATCTTTGGTTTTAATTACAACCCATGTTTTCGCCCTTTCTGGCTACCTGCACTTTAAAACTCTCTCATAGTCTTATTGTCCGTTTTCTTACCTTTCCAACGACACCAAACTCGTCTAATTCCGATAATAAATAAGAGAGTTATGAGCTTCGGAAAATTCCACTATTTCCTTTACTATGACTTTTATCCATGACTTTCACTTTCACTTTCATTTGGTTTGACCTAATTCCGGCATGACCTAGTTCCGGCAACTTCGTTTTGTGCCTATACCCTAACCCTAACCCTAACCCTAACCCTAACCTAACCCTAACCCTAACCCTAACCCTAACCCTAACCCTAACCCTAACCCAGTGACATTGACGAGATGGCTCCGGAGCAATCTTCGTAAAACCCCCTATACCCTAACCCTAACCCTAACCCTAACCCTAACCCTAACCCTAACCAAACTGCATGATAGAAAAGAGGGGTTAGGGAGCGGCAGAGAATTATTCTTGTTATACGAAATGAAATTATTATTTTTTTTATTGTAACACTTCCTTCCTTGTGATTTCAATAATCTCTCTATATATCCATACAAATGATTTCGAATCAAGCTTTGGACAAAAGGGTATAAAATCTCAATATATACTAATATTTGACTCGAAAAGATCTGCAATTAATCAGCGACTTTCATCTTAAAAAAATAATAAAAAGAGCTATAAAATGAACGATCCCATCGGGAATCGAACCCGGCACCCCTTAATCTGAAGTCCGCTGTTCTACCTACTGAGCCAAAGTGTATGATGGAAATGACAAAATAAACTTTAATAGTTTCGCTACACAAAGTATTTAAATTAGAAAAACAATAACCACGCCTACTGAAATCACGTGACAGAAAGTGACATTGACGAGATGGCTCCGGAGCAATCTTCGTAAAACCCCCTATACCCTAACCCTAACCCTAACCCTAACCCTGTCTTAAACTTAACCTAGTATCTTAAACTTAACCTGGTATCTTAAACTTAACCTGGTATCTTAAACCTAACCTGGTATCTTAAACTTAACCTGGTATCTTAAACTTAACCTGGTATCTTAAATCTAACCTGGTATCTTAAACCTAACCTGGTATCTTAAACTTAACCTGGTATCTTAAACCTAACCTGGTATCTTAAACCTAACCTGGTATCTTAAACTTAACCTGGTATCTTAAACTAATCTGGTATCTTTAAGTAAGATATAAAATATTGTTTTCCGGTTTTTGTTAACAAGAAAAGGTAATACTTTGGATATTGATCATTTTACTAGATCTTATTTTTCTTAAACTTGTTGAAAATATTAGGTCTAGAAATATCAAATTATTGAAACGTACTTTTTTCATTGGGGTCATAATTCTTCGAAATGTCTAATTTTTAATTATGTTCCATGCGCAGATTTTGAGGGGGTGCGGTGGTGGGTCCGCCCCCCCCCTCCCTTGAATTTTCAGAGATATTAAACTGATAAAAAAAAAAAAGCAAGTAAAAAGTGACCTTTAGACCGCCCCGACTAAAAACGGAGACTACTTTTGTGACGCAGACCCAGTTTAAGTTTGTATGAGAAGTAACAGATATTAAAGCATTAGAATTCATTACTTGTCAGCAAATATCTGTCACCCCCCACCCCCCACCCCCCGTCTACCTATGATTTTCACGTTTGTGCGTGTGCGTGTGTGTTGTTGTTTTTTTTTTCGCTTATCAACAAATTTCTCTCAATCACTCCACCCCCCTCCAGCTATGAAATAGTAATTTCACGTTTGGCAACTTTTATTTTGCTTGCCAGGAAATTGAAGAGTTAAAATGGATTGTTTTTTACTGTGGTCCCCCCCCCCTTTTTTGGAAAAAAATCCTTGATCCAATCCATGGTAGAAAATTACGCTGGTATCTTAATACTCTCTTTATATTGCATTATTTTTGCAATAAGTTTGTTGTACAAATGTCCGCGAAAAAAATTGACTTCATACATAGCGTAAATTAATAACACGCGGTTAAAACACATCCACCTTAAATAAATGGTTTGGTTTAAAATAACTTAAATTTGATCAAAATAAGAGAAAGAAAAGAAATACAATTAACCATACAATGATGATCCAAAACAAATAATTACTTAGCTTAGAAACATGAGTAAGTAATAATTATGAGGAAGATTTCAAGTTAAACTATATTTAAATAATAGATGAATCTCGAATCCTAAACCTGGAAAAGAGGAAATACGATATCCCATGTTTATTCCTTTTAAGATTTTAAGAACTGATGCTGAACAAATTGCTTTCAGGGGAATATATATTACATTTTACCCCTCTAAATAATGTAATAAGATCATTTGTAACAGTTATAGCATATTTTATTTCCATTCTTGGTTCTTTTTGTTTAATAAAGTTGGAAAGTTATCGCTGAAGGTTACAAAATAACTCTTCTGTATTTGGAGCTCTTTTGTGTTTGGAACTCTTCTGTGTTTGGAACTCTTTTGTGTTTGGAACTCTTCTGCGCGTCTAAAACAGAGAAGATTTCCAATACACGCCAGCTGCGCGGTTAGCGTCGTCATATAGAACAGTCTAAACACACAGTGTCTCGAACGCAGCAGATTACGGACGGAAAGGGAAGAAAACGCTAAAAGGTAGGCAATTTATTTTTTTCGGAGAATAATTTAGAATTTATATTTTAAAATAGTTTCTTCGACGGAAAATTTCTTTTGATATGTATACTCCAAGGGTTATAAGTAACAGATATTAAAGCATTAGAATTCATTACTTGTCAGCAAATATCTGTCAACCCCCACCCCCCACCCCACCCCCCGTCTACCTATGATTTTCACGTTTGTGCGTGTGCGTGTGTGTTGTTTTTTTTTTCGCTTATCAACAAATTGAATTTGTTCTTCGGGTTTTCATTTCATGGTTTAAAATAAAAGCCCCATTACCCTACCCCTAACAAAGAGTAAAAGCTGCATCAATATGCTAATAAACATTCTTTAGAGTAAGAGTTGTACCAAACTGCATGATAGAAAAGAGGGGTTAGGGAGCGGCAGAGAATTATTCTTGTTATACGAAATGAAATTATTATTTTTTTTATTGTAACACTTCCTTCCTTGTGATTTCAATAATCTCTCTATATATCCATACAAATGATTTCGAATCAAGCTTTGGACAAAAGGGTATAAAATCTCAATATATACTAATATTTGACTCGAAAAGATCTGCAATTAATCAGCGACTTTCATCTTAAAAAAATAATAAAAAGAGCTATAAAATGAACGATCCCATCGGGAATCGAACCCGGCACCCCTTAATCTGAAGTCCGCTGTTCTACCTACTGAGCCAAAGTGTATGATGGAAATGACAAAATAAACTTTAATAGTTTCGCTACACAAAGTATTTAAATTAGAAAAACAATAACCACGCCTACTGAAATCACGTGACAGAAAGTGACATTGACGAGATGGCTCCGGAGCAATCTTCGTAAAACCCCCTATACCCTAACCCTAACCCTAACCCTAACCCTAACCCTGTCTTAAACTTAACCTAGTATCTTAAACTTAACCTAGTATCTTAAACTTAACCTGGTATCTTAAACCTAACCTGGTATCTTAAACTTAACCTGGTATCTTAAACTTAACCTGGTATCTTAAATCTAACCTGGTATCTTAAACCTAACCTGGTATCTTAAACTTAACCTGGTATCTTAAACCTAACCTGGTATCTTAAACCTAACCTGGTATCTTAAACTTAACCTGGTATCTTAAACTAATCTGGTATCTTTAAGTAAGATATAAAATATTGTTTTCCGGTTTTTGTTAACAAGAAAAGGTAATACTTTGGATATTGATCATTTTACTAGATCTTATTTTTCTTAAACTTGTTGAAAATATTAGGTCTAGAAATATCAAATTATTGAAACGTACTTTTTTCATTGGGGTCATAATTCTTCGAAATGTCTAATTTTTAATTATGTTCCATGCGCAGATTTTGAGGGGGTGCGGTGGTGGGTCCGCCCCCCCCCTCCCTTGAATTTTCAGAGATATTAAACTGATAAAAAAAAAAAAGCAAGTAAAAAGTGACCTTTAGACCGCCCCGACTAAAAACGGAGACTACTTTTGTGACGCAGACCCAGTTTAAGTTTGTATGAGAAGTAACAGATATTAAAGCATTAGAATTCATTACTTGTCAGCAAATATCTGTCACCCCCCACCCCCCACCCCCCGTCTACCTATGATTTTCACGTTTGTGCGTGTGCGTGTGTGTTGTTGTTTTTTTTTTCGCTTATCAACAAATTTCTCTCAATCACTCCACCCCCCTCCAGCTATGAAATAGTAATTTCACGTTTGGCAACTTTTATTTTGCTTGCCAGGAAATTGAAGAGTTAAAATGGATTGTTTTTTACTGTGGTCCCCCCCCCCTTTTTTGGAAAAAAATCCTTGATCCAATCCATGGTAGAAAATTACGCTGGTATCTTAATACTCTCTTTATATTGCATTATTTTTGCAATAAGTTTGTTGTACAAATGTCCGCGAAAAAAATTGACTTCATACATAGCGTAAATTAATAACACGCGGTTAAAACACATCCACCTTAAATAAATGGTTTGGTTTAAAATAACTTAAATTTGATCAAAATAAGAGAAAGAAAAGAAATACAATTAACCATACAATGATGATCCAAAACAAATAATTACTTAGCTTAGAAACATGAGTAAGTAATAATTATGAGGAAGATTTCAAGTTAAACTATATTTAAATAATAGATGAATCTCGAATCCTAAACCTGGAAAAGAGGAAATACGATATCCCATGTTTATTCCTTTTAAGATTTTAAGAACTGATGCTGAACAAATTGCTTTCAGGGGAATATATATTACATTTTACCCCTCTAAATAATGTAATAAGATCATTTGTAACAGTTATAGCATATTTTATTTCCATTCTTGGTTCTTTTTGTTTAATAAAGTTGGAAAGTTATCGCTGAAGGTTACAAAATAACTCTTCTGTATTTGGAGCTCTTTTGTGTTTGGAACTCTTCTGTGTTTGGAACTCTTTTGTGTTTGGAACTCTTCTGCGCGTCTAAAACAGAGAAGATTTCCAATACACGCCAGCTGCGCGGTTAGCGTCGTCATATAGAACAGTCTAAACACACAGTGTCTCGAACGCAGCAGATTACGGACGGAAAGGGAAGAAAACGCTAAAAGGTAGGCAATTTATTTTTTTCGGAGAATAATTTAGAATTTATATTTTAAAATAGTTTCTTCGACGGAAAATTTCTTTTGATATGTATACTCCAAGGGTTATAAGTAACAGATATTAAAGCATTAGAATTCATTACTTGTCAGCAAATATCTGTCAACCCCCACCCCCCCCCCACCCCCCGTCTACCTATGATTTTCACGTTTGTGCGTGTGCGTGTGTGTTGTTTTTTTTTTCGCTTATCAACAAATTGAATTTGTTCTTCGGGTTTTCATTTCATGGTTTAAAATAAAAGCCCCATTACCCTACCCCTAACAAAGAGTAAAAGCTGCATCAATATGCTAATAAACATTCTTTAGAGTAAGAGTTGTACCAAACTGCATGATAGAAAAGAGGGGTTAGGGAGCGGCAGAGAATTATTCTTGTTATACGAAATGAAATTATTATTTTTTTTATTGTAACACTTCCTTCCTTGTGATTTCAATAATCTCTCTATATATCCATACAAATGATTTCGAATCAAGCTTTGGACAAAAGGGTATAAAATCTCAATATATACTAATATTTGACTCGAAAAGATCTGCAATTAATCAGCGACTTTCATCTTAAAAAAATAATAAAAAGAGCTATAAAATGAACGATCCCATCGGGAATCGAACCCGGCACCCCTTAATCTGAAGTCCGCTGTTCTACCTACTGAGCCAAAGTGTATGATGGAAATGACAAAATAAACTTTAATAGTTTCGCTACACAAAGTATTTAAATTAGAAAAACAATAACCACGCCTACTGAAATCACGTGACAGAAAGTGACATTGACGAGATGGCTCCGGAGCAATCTTCGTAAAACCCCCTATACCCTAACCCTAACCCTAACCCTAACCCAAACCCTAACCCTAACCCTAACCCTAACCCTAACCCTGTCTTAAACTTAACCTAGTATCTTAAACTTAACCTGGTATCTTAAACTTAACCTGGTATCTTAAACCTAACCTGGTATCTTAAACTTAACCTGGTATCTTAAACTTAACCTGGTATCTTAAATCTAACCTGGTATCTTAAACCTAACCTGGTATCTTAAACTTAACCTGGTATCTTAAACCTAACCTGGTATCTTAAACCTAACCTGGTATCTTAAACTTAACCTGGTATCTTAAACTAATCTGGTATCTTTAAGTAAGATATAAAATATTGTTTTCCGGTTTTTGTTAACAAGAAAAGGTAATACTTTGGATATTGATCATTTTACTAGATCTTATTTTTCTTAAACTTGTTGAAAATATTAGGTCTAGAAATATCAAATTATTGAAACGTACTTTTTTCATTGGGGTCATAATTCTTCGAAATGTCTAATTTTTAATTATGTTCCATGCGCAGATTTTGAGGGGGTGCGGTGGTGGGTCCGCCCCCCCCCCCTCCCTTGAATTTTCAGAGATATTAAACTGATAAAAAAAAAAAAAGCAAGTAAAAAGTGACCTTTAGACCGCCCCGACTAAAAACGGAGACTACTTTTGTGACGCAGACCCAGTTTAAGTTTGTATGAGAAGTAACAGATATTAAAGCATTAGAATTCATTACTTGTCAGCAAATATCTGTCACCCCCCACCCCCCACCCCCCGTCTACCTATGATTTTCACGTTTGTGCGTGTGCGTGTGTGTTGTTGTTTTTTTTTTCGCTTATCAACAAATTTCTCTCAATCACTCCACCCCCCTCCAGCTATGAAATAGTAATTTCACGTTTGGCAACTTTTATTTTGCTTGCCAGGAAATTGAAGAGTTAAAATGGATTGTTTTTTACTGTGGTCCCCCCCCCCTTTTTTGGAAAAAAATCCTTGATCCAATCCATGGTAGAAAATTACGCTGGTATCTTAATACTCTCTTTATATTGCATTATTTTTGCAATAAGTTTGTTGTACAAATGTCCGCGAAAAAAATTGACTTCATACATAGCGTAAATTAATAACACGCGGTTAAAACACATCCACCTTAAATAAATGGTTTGGTTTAAAATAACTTAAATTTGATCAAAATAAGAGAAAGAAAAGAAATACAATTAACCATACAATGATGATCCAAAACAAATAATTACTTAGCTTAGAAACATGAGTAAGTAATAATTATGAGGAAGATTTCAAGTTAAACTATATTTAAATAATAGATGAATCTCGAATCCTAAACCTGGAAAAGAGGAAATACGATATCCCATGTTTATTCCTTTTAAGATTTTAAGAACTGATGCTGAACAAATTGCTTTCAGGGGAATATATATTACATTTTACCCCTCTAAATAATGTAATAAGATCATTTGTAACAGTTATAGCATATTTTATTTCCATTCTTGGTTCTTTTTGTTTAATAAAGTTGGAAAGTTATCGCTGAAGGTTACAAAATAACTCTTCTGTATTTGGAGCTCTTTTGTGTTTGGAACTCTTCTGTGTTTGGAACTCTTTTGTGTTTGGAACTCTTCTGCGCGTCTAAAACAGAGAAGATTTCCAATACACGCCAGCTGCGCGGTTAGCGTCGTCATATAGAACAGTCTAAACACACAGTGTCTCGAACGCAGCAGATTACGGACGGAAAGGGAAGAAAACGCTAAAAGGTAGGCAATTTATTTTTTTCGGAGAATAATTTAGAATTTATATTTTAAAATAGTTTCTTCGACGGAAAATTTCTTTTGATATGTATACTCCAAGGGTTATAAGTAACAGATATTAAAGCATTAGAATTCATTACTTGTCAGCAAATATCTGTCAACCCCCACCCCCCCCCCACCCCCCGTCTACCTATGATTTTCACGTTTGTGCGTGTGCGTGTGTGTTGTTTTTTTTTTCGCTTATCAACAAATTGAATTTGTTCTTCGGGTTTTCATTTCATGGTTTAAAATAAAAGCCCCATTACCCTACCCCTAACAAAGAGTAAAAGCTGCATCAATATGCTAATAAACATTCTTTAGAGTAAGAGTTGTACCAAACTGCATGATAGAAAAGAGGGGTTAGGGAGCGGCAGAGAATTATTCTTGTTATACGAAATGAAATTATTATTTTTTTTATTGTAACACTTCCTTCCTTGTGATTTCAATAATCTCTCTATATATCCATACAAATGATTTCGAATCAAGCTTTGGACAAAAGGGTATAAAATCTCAATATATACTAATATTTGACTCGAAAAGATCTGCAATTAATCAGCGACTTTCATCTTAAAAAAATAATAAAAAGAGCTATAAAATGAACGATCCCATCGGGAATCGAACCCGGCACCCCTTAATCTGAAGTCCGCTGTTCTACCTACTGAGCCAAAGTGTATGATGGAAATGACAAAATAAACTTTAATAGTTTCGCTACACAAAGTATTTAAATTAGAAAAACAATAACCACGCCTACTGAAATCACGTGACAGAAAGTGACATTGACGAGATGGCTCCGGAGCAATCTTCGTAAAACCCCCTATACCCTAACCCTAACCCTAACCCTAACCCAAACCCTAACCCTAACCCTAACCCTAACCCTAACCCTGTCTTAAACTTAACCTAGTATCTTAAACTTAACCTGGTATCTTAAACTTAACCTGGTATCTTAAACCTAACCTGGTATCTTAAACTTAACCTGGTATCTTAAACTTAACCTGGTATCTTAAATCTAACCTGGTATCTTAAACCTAACCTGGTATCTTAAACTTAACCTGGTATCTTAAACCTAACCTGGTATCTTAAACCTAACCTGGTATCTTAAACTTAACCTGGTATCTTAAACTAATCTGGTATCTTTAAGTAAGATATAAAATATTGTTTTCCGGTTTTTGTTAACAAGAAAAGGTAATACTTTGGATATTGATCATTTTACTAGATCTTATTTTTCTTAAACTTGTTGAAAATATTAGGTCTAGAAATATCAAATTATTGAAACGTACTTTTTTCATTGGGGTCATAATTCTTCGAAATGTCTAATTTTTAATTATGTTCCATGCGCAGATTTTGAGGGGGTGCGGTGGTGGGTCCGCCCCCCCCCCCTCCCTTGAATTTTCAGAGATATTAAACTGATAAAAAAAAAAAAGCAAGTAAAAAGTGACCTTTAGACCGCCCCGACTAAAAACGGAGACTACTTTTGTGACGCAGACCCAGTTTAAGTTTGTATGAGAAGTAACAGATATTAAAGCATTAGAATTCATTACTTGTCAGCAAATATCTGTCACCCCCCACCCCCCACCCCCCGTCTACCTATGATTTTCACGTTTGTGCGTGTGCGTGTGTGTTGTTGTTTTTTTTTTCGCTTATCAACAAATTTCTCTCAATCACTCCACCCCCCTCCAGCTATGAAATAGTAATTTCACGTTTGGCAACTTTTATTTTGCTTGCCAGGAAATTGAAGAGTTAAAATGGATTGTTTTTTACTGTGGTCCCCCCCCCCCTTTTTTGGAAAAAAATCCTTGATCCAATCCATGGTAGAAAATTACGCTGGTATCTTAATACTCTCTTTATATTGCATTATTTTTGCAATAAGTTTGTTGTACAAATGTCCGCGAAAAAAATTGACTTCATACATAGCGTAAATTAATAACACGCGGTTAAAACACATCCACCTTAAATAAATGGTTTGGTTTAAAATAACTTAAATTTGATCAAAATAAGAGAAAGAAAAGAAATACAATTAACCATACAATGATGATCCAAAACAAATAATTACTTAGCTTAGAAACATGAGTAAGTAATAATTATGAGGAAGATTTCAAGTTAAACTATATTTAAATAATAGATGAATCTCGAATCCTAAACCTGGAAAAGAGGAAATACGATATCCCATGTTTATTCCTTTTAAGATTTTAAGAACTGATGCTGAACAAATTGCTTTCAGGGGAATATATATTACATTTTACCCCTCTAAATAATGTAATAAGATCATTTGTAACAGTTATAGCATATTTTATTTCCATTCTTGGTTCTTTTTGTTTAATAAAGTTGGAAAGTTATCGCTGAAGGTTACAAAATAACTCTTCTGTATTTGGAGCTCTTTTGTGTTTGGAACTCTTCTGTGTTTGGAACTCTTTTGTGTTTGGAACTCTTCTGCGCGTCTAAAACAGAGAAGATTTCCAATACACGCCAGCTGCGCGGTTAGCGTCGTCATATAGAACAGTCTAAACACACAGTGTCTCGAACGCAGCAGATTACGGACGGAAAGGGAAGAAAACGCTAAAAGGTAGGCAATTTATTTTTTTCGGAGAATAATTTAGAATTTATATTTTAAAATAGTTTCTTCGACGGAAAATTTCTTTTGATATGTATACTCCAAGGGTTATAAGTAACAGATATTAAAGCATTAGAATTCATTACTTGTCAGCAAATATCTGTCAACCCCCACCCCCCCCCCCACCCCCCGTCTACCTATGATTTTCACGTTTGTGCGTGTGCGTGTGTGTTGTTTTTTTTTTCGCTTATCAACAAATTGAATTTGTTCTTCGGGTTTTCATTTCATGGTTTAAAATAAAAGCCCCATTACCCTACCCCTAACAAAGAGTAAAAGCTGCATCAATATGCTAATAAACATTCTTTAGAGTAAGAGTTGTACCAAACTGCATGATAGAAAAGAGGGGTTAGGGAGCGGCAGAGAATTATTCTTGTTATACGAAATGAAATTATTATTTTTTTTATTGTAACACTTCCTTCCTTGTGATTTCAATAATCTCTCTATATATCCATACAAATGATTTCGAATCAAGCTTTGGACAAAAGGGTATAAAATCTCAATATATACTAATATTTGACTCGAAAAGATCTGCAA
>NW_026889899.1:35000-50000 GCF_033153115.1 Saccostrea echinata
AATAAATAAGAGAGTTATGAGCTTCGGAAAATTCCACTATTTCCTTTACTATGACTTTTATCCATGACTTTCACTTTCACTTTCATTTGGTTTGACCTAATTCCGGCATGACCTAGTTCCGGCAACTTCGTTTTGTGCCTATACCCTAACCCTAACCCTAACCCTAACCCTAACCTAACCCTAACCCTAACCCTAACCCTAACCCTAACCCTAACCCAGTGACATTGACGAGATGGCTCCGGAGCAATCTTCGTAAAACCCCCTATACCCTAACCCTAACCCTAACCCTAACCCTAACCCTAACCCTAACCAAACTGCATGATAGAAAAGAGGGGTTAGGGAGCGGCAGAGAATTATTCTTGTTATACGAAATGAAATTATTATTTTTTTTATTGTAACACTTCCTTCCTTGTGATTTCAATAATCTCTCTATATATCCATACAAATGATTTCGAATCAAGCTTTGGACAAAAGGGTATAAAATCTCAATATATACTAATATTTGACTCGAAAAGATCTGCAATTAATCAGCGACTTTCATCTTAAAAAAATAATAAAAAGAGCTATAAAATGAACGATCCCATCGGGAATCGAACCCGGCACCCCTTAATCTGAAGTCCGCTGTTCTACCTACTGAGCCAAAGTGTATGATGGAAATGACAAAATAAACTTTAATAGTTTCGCTACACAAAGTATTTAAATTAGAAAAACAATAACCACGCCTACTGAAATCACGTGACAGAAAGTGACATTGACGAGATGGCTCCGGAGCAATCTTCGTAAAACCCCCTATACCCTAACCCTAACCCTAACCCTAACCCTGTCTTAAACTTAACCTAGTATCTTAAACTTAACCTGGTATCTTAAACTTAACCTGGTATCTTAAACCTAACCTGGTATCTTAAACTTAACCTGGTATCTTAAACTTAACCTGGTATCTTAAATCTAACCTGGTATCTTAAACCTAACCTGGTATCTTAAACTTAACCTGGTATCTTAAACCTAACCTGGTATCTTAAACCTAACCTGGTATCTTAAACTTAACCTGGTATCTTAAACTAATCTGGTATCTTTAAGTAAGATATAAAATATTGTTTTCCGGTTTTTGTTAACAAGAAAAGGTAATACTTTGGATATTGATCATTTTACTAGATCTTATTTTTCTTAAACTTGTTGAAAATATTAGGTCTAGAAATATCAAATTATTGAAACGTACTTTTTTCATTGGGGTCATAATTCTTCGAAATGTCTAATTTTTAATTATGTTCCATGCGCAGATTTTGAGGGGGTGCGGTGGTGGGTCCGCCCCCCCCCTCCCTTGAATTTTCAGAGATATTAAACTGATAAAAAAAAAAAAGCAAGTAAAAAGTGACCTTTAGACCGCCCCGACTAAAAACGGAGACTACTTTTGTGACGCAGACCCAGTTTAAGTTTGTATGAGAAGTAACAGATATTAAAGCATTAGAATTCATTACTTGTCAGCAAATATCTGTCACCCCCCACCCCCCACCCCCCGTCTACCTATGATTTTCACGTTTGTGCGTGTGCGTGTGTGTTGTTGTTTTTTTTTTCGCTTATCAACAAATTTCTCTCAATCACTCCACCCCCCTCCAGCTATGAAATAGTAATTTCACGTTTGGCAACTTTTATTTTGCTTGCCAGGAAATTGAAGAGTTAAAATGGATTGTTTTTTACTGTGGTCCCCCCCCCCCTTTTTTGGAAAAAAATCCTTGATCCAATCCATGGTAGAAAATTACGCTGGTATCTTAATACTCTCTTTATATTGCATTATTTTTGCAATAAGTTTGTTGTACAAATGTCCGCGAAAAAAATTGACTTCATACATAGCGTAAATTAATAACACGCGGTTAAAACACATCCACCTTAAATAAATGGTTTGGTTTAAAATAACTTAAATTTGATCAAAATAAGAGAAAGAAAAGAAATACAATTAACCATACAATGATGATCCAAAACAAATAATTACTTAGCTTAGAAACATGAGTAAGTAATAATTATGAGGAAGATTTCAAGTTAAACTATATTTAAATAATAGATGAATCTCGAATCCTAAACCTGGAAAAGAGGAAATACGATATCCCATGTTTATTCCTTTTAAGATTTTAAGAACTGATGCTGAACAAATTGCTTTCAGGGGAATATATATTACATTTTACCCCTCTAAATAATGTAATAAGATCATTTGTAACAGTTATAGCATATTTTATTTCCATTCTTGGTTCTTTTTGTTTAATAAAGTTGGAAAGTTATCGCTGAAGGTTACAAAATAACTCTTCTGTATTTGGAGCTCTTTTTTGTTTGGAACTCTTCTGTGTTTGGAACTCTTTTGTGTTTGGAACTCTTCTGCGCGTCTAAAACAGAGAAGATTTCCAATACACGCCAGCTGCGCGGTTAGCGTCGTCATATAGAACAGTCTAAACACACAGTGTCTCGAACGCAGCAGATTACGGACGGAAAGGGAAGAAAACGCTAAAAGGTAGGCAATTTATTTTTTTCGGAGAATAATTTAGAATTTATATTTTAAAATAGTTTCTTCGACGGAAAATTTCTTTTGATATGTATACTCCAAGGGTTATAAGTAACAGATATTAAAGCATTAGAATTCATTACTTGTCAGCAAATATCTGTCAACCCCCACCCCCCACCCCACCCCCCGTCTACCTATGATTTTCACGTTTGTGCGTGTGCGTGTGTGTTGTTTTTTTTTTCGCTTATCAACAAATTGAATTTGTTCTTCGGGTTTTCATTTCATGGTTTAAAATAAAAGCCCCATTACCCTACCCCTAACAAAGAGTAAAAGCTGCATCAATATGCTAATAAACATTCTTTAGAGTAAGAGTTGTACCAAACTGCATGATAGAAAAGAGGGGTTAGGGAGCGGCAGAGAATTATTCTTGTTATACGAAATGAAATTATTATTTTTTTTATTGTAACACTTCCTTCCTTGTGATTTCAATAATCTCTCTATATATCCATACAAATGATTTCGAATCAAGCTTTGGACAAAAGGGTATAAAATCTCAATATATACTAATATTTGACTCGAAAAGATCTGCAATTAATCAGCGACTTTCATCTTAAAAAAATAATAAAAAGAGCTATAAAATGAACGATCCCATCGGGAATCGAACCCGGCACCCCTTAATCTGAAGTCCGCTGTTCTACCTACTGAGCCAAAGTGTATGATGGAAATGACAAAATAAACTTTAATAGTTTCGCTACACAAAGTATTTAAATTAGAAAAACAATAACCACGCCTACTGAAATCACGTGACAGAAAGTGACATTGACGAGATGGCTCCGGAGCAATCTTCGTAAAACCCCCTATACCCTAACCCTAACCCTAACCCTAACCCTAACCCTGTCTTAAACTTAACCTAGTATCTTAAACTTAACCTAGTATCTTAAACTTAACCTGGTATCTTAAACCTAACCTGGTATCTTAAACTTAACCTGGTATCTTAAACTTAACCTGGTATCTTAAATCTAACCTGGTATCTTAAACCTAACCTGGTATCTTAAACTTAACCTGGTATCTTAAACCTAACCTGGTATCTTAAACCTAACCTGGTATCTTAAACTTAACCTGGTATCTTAAACTAATCTGGTATCTTTAAGTAAGATATAAAATATTGTTTTCCGGTTTTTGTTAACAAGAAAAGGTAATACTTTGGATATTGATCATTTTACTAGATCTTATTTTTCTTAAACTTGTTGAAAATATTAGGTCTAGAAATATCAAATTATTGAAACGTACTTTTTTCATTGGGGTCATAATTCTTCGAAATGTCTAATTTTTAATTATGTTCCATGCGCAGATTTTGAGGGGGTGCGGTGGTGGGTCCGCCCCCCCCTCCCTTGAATTTTCAGAGATATTAAACTGATAAAAAAAAAAAAGCAAGTAAAAAGTGACCTTTAGACCGCCCCGACTAAAAACGGAGACTACTTTTGTGACGCAGACCCAGTTTAAGTTTGTATGAGAAGTAACAGATATTAAAGCATTAGAATTCATTACTTGTCAGCAAATATCTGTCACCCCCCACCCCCCACCCCCCGTCTACCTATGATTTTCACGTTTGTGCGTGTGCGTGTGTGTTGTTGTTTTTTTTTTCGCTTATCAACAAATTTCTCTCAATCACTCCACCCCCCTCCAGCTATGAAATAGTAATTTCACGTTTGGCAACTTTTATTTTGCTTGCCAGGAAATTGAAGAGTTAAAATGGATTGTTTTTTACTGTGGTCCCCCCCCCCTTTTTTGGAAAAAAATCCTTGATCCAATCCATGGTAGAAAATTACGCTGGTATCTTAATACTCTCTTTATATTGCATTATTTTTGCAATAAGTTTGTTGTACAAATGTCCGCGAAAAAAATTGACTTCATACATAGCGTAAATTAATAACACGCGGTTAAAACACATCCACCTTAAATAAATGGTTTGGTTTAAAATAACTTAAATTTGATCAAAATAAGAGAAAGAAAAGAAATACAATTAACCATACAATGATGATCCAAAACAAATAATTACTTAGCTTAGAAACATGAGTAAGTAATAATTATGAGGAAGATTTCAAGTTAAACTATATTTAAATAATAGATGAATCTCGAATCCTAAACCTGGAAAAGAGGAAATACGATATCCCATGTTTATTCCTTTTAAGATTTTAAGAACTGATGCTGAACAAATTGCTTTCAGGGGAATATATATTACATTTTACCCCTCTAAATAATGTAATAAGATCATTTGTAACAGTTATAGCATATTTTATTTCCATTCTTGGTTCTTTTTGTTTAATAAAGTTGGAAAGTTATCGCTGAAGGTTACAAAATAACTCTTCTGTATTTGGAGCTCTTTTGTGTTTGGAACTCTTCTGTGTTTGGAACTCTTTTGTGTTTGGAACTCTTCTGCGCGTCTAAAACAGAGAAGATTTCCAATACACGCCAGCTGCGCGGTTAGCGTCGTCATATAAAACAGTCAAAACACACAGTGTCTCGAACGCAGCAGATTACGGACGGAAAGGGAAGAAAACGCTAAAAGGTAGGCAATTTATTTTTTTCGGAGAATAATTTAGAATTTATATTTTAAAATAGTTTCTTCGACGGAAAATTTCTTTTGATATGTATACTCCAAGGGTTATAAGTAACAGATATTAAAGCATTAGAATTCATTACTTGTCAGCAAATATCTGTCAACCCCCACCCCCCCCCCCCACCCCCCGTCTACCTATGATTTTCACGTTTGTGCGTGTGCGTGTGTGTTGTTTTTTTTTTCGCTTATCAACAAATTGAATTTGTTCTTCGGGTTTTCATTTCATGGTTTAAAATAAAAGCCCCATTACCCTACCCCTAACAAAGAGTAAAAGCTGCATCAATATGCTAATAAACATTCTTTAGAGTAAGAGTTGTACCAAACTGCATGATAGAAAAGAGGGGTTAGGGAGCGGCAGAGAATTATTCTTGTTATACGAAATGAAATTATTATTTTTTTTATTGTAACACTTCCTTCCTTGTGATTTCAATAATCTCTCTATATATCCATACAAATGATTTCGAATCAAGCTTTGGACAAAAGGGTATAAAATCTCAATATATACTAATATTTGACTCGAAAAGATCTGCAATTAATCAGCGACTTTCATCTTAAAAAAATAATAAAAAGAGCTATAAAATGAACGATCCCATCGGGAATCGAACCCGGCACCCCTTAATCTGAAGTCCGCTGTTCTACCTACTGAGCCAAAGTGTATGATGGAAATGACAAAATAAACTTTAATAGTTTCGCTACACAAAGTATTTAAATTAGAAAAACAATAACCACGCCTACTGAAATCACGTGACAGAAAGTGACATTGACGAGATGGCTCCGGAGCAATCTTCGTAAAACCCCCTATACCCTAACCCTAACCCTAACCCTAACCCAAACCCTAACCCTAACCCTAACCCTAACCCTGTCTTAAACTTAACCTAGTATCTTAAACTTAACCTGGTATCTTAAACTTAACCTGGTATCTTAAACCTAACCTGGTATCTTAAACTTAACCTGGTATCTTAAACTTAACCTGGTATCTTAAATCTAACCTGGTATCTTAAACCTAACCTGGTATCTTAAACTTAACCTGGTATCTTAAACCTAACCTGGTATCTTAAACCTAACCTGGTATCTTAAACTTAACCTGGTATCTTAAACTAATCTGGTATCTTTAAGTAAGATATAAAATATTGTTTTCCGGTTTTTGTTAACAAGAAAAGGTAATACTTTGGATATTGATCATTTTACTAGATCTTATTTTTCTTAAACTTGTTGAAAATATTAGGTCTAGAAATATCAAATTATTGAAACGTACTTTTTTCATTGGGGTCATAATTCTTCGAAATGTCTAATTTTTAATTATGTTCCATGCGCAGATTTTGAGGGGGTGCGGTGGTGGGTCCGCCCCCCCCCCCCCCTCCCTTGAATTTTCAGAGATATTAAACTGATAAAAAAAAAAAGCAAGTAAAAAGTGACCTTTAGACCGCCCCGACTAAAAACGGAGACTACTTTTGTGACGCAGACCCAGTTTAAGTTTGTATGAGAAGTAACAGATATTAAAGCATTAGAATTCATTACTTGTCAGCAAATATCTGTCACCCCCCACCCCCCACCCCCCGTCTACCTATGATTTTCACGTTTTTGCGTGTGCGTGTGTGTTGTTGTTTTTTTTTTCGCTTATCAACAAATTTCTCTCAATCACTCCACCCCCCTCCAGCTATGAAATAGTAATTTCACGTTTGGCAACTTTTATTTTGCTTGCCAGGAAATTGAAGAGTTAAAATGGATTGTTTTTTACTGTGGTCCCCCCCCCCCTTTTTTGGAAAAAAATCCTTGATCCAATCCATGGTAGAAAATTACGCTGGTATCTTAATACTCTCTTTATATTGCATTATTTTTGCAATAAGTTTGTTGTACAAATGTCCGCGAAAAAAATTGACTTCATACATAGCGTAAATTAATAACACGCGGTTAAAACACATCCACCTTAAATAAATGGTTTGGTTTAAAATAACTTAAATTTGATCAAAATAAGAGAAAGAAAAGAAATACAATTAACCATACAATGATGATCCAAAACAAATAATTACTTAGCTTAGAAACATGAGTAAGTAATAATTATGAGGAAGATTTCAAGTTAAACTATATTTAAATAATAGATGAATCTCGAATCCTAAACCTGGAAAAGAGGAAATACGATATCCCATGTTTATTCCTTTTAAGATTTTAAGAACTGATGCTGAACAAATTGCTTTCAGGGGAATATATATTACATTTTACCCCTCTAAATAATGTAATAAGATCATTTGTAACAGTTATAGCATATTTTATTTCCATTCTTGGTTCTTTTTGTTTAATAAAGTTGGAAAGTTATCGCTGAAGGTTACAAAATAACTCTTCTGTATTTGGAGCTCTTTTGTGTTTGGAACTCTTCTGTGTTTGGAACTCTTTTGTGTTTGGAACTCTTCTGCGCGTCTAAAACAGAGAAGATTTCCAATACACGCCAGCTGCGCGGTTAGCGTCGTCATATAGAACAGTCTAAACACACAGTGTCTCGAACGCAGCAGATTACGGACGGAAAGGGAAGAAAACGCTAAAAGGTAGGCAATTTATTTTTTTCGGAGAATAATTTAGAATTTATATTTTAAAATAGTTTCTTCGACGGAAAATTTCTTTTGATATGTATACTCCAAGGGTTATAAGTAACAGATATTAAAGCATTAGAATTCATTACTTGTCAGCAAATATCTGTCAACCCCCACCCCCCCCCACCCCCCGTCTACCTATGATTTTCACGTTTGTGCGTGTGCGTGTGTGTTGTTTTTTTTTTTCGCTTATCAACAAATTGAATTTGTTCTTCGGGTTTTCATTTCATGGTTTAAAATAAAAGCCCCATTACCCTACCCCTAACAAAGAGTAAAAGCTGCATCAATATGCTAATAAACATTCTTTAGAGTAAGAGTTGTACCAAACTGCATGATAGAAAAGAGGGGTTAGGGAGCGGCAGAGAATTATTCTTGTTATACGAAATGAAATTATTATTTTTTTTATTGTAACACTTCCTTCCTTGTGATTTCAATAATCTCTCTATATATCCATACAAATGATTTCGAATCAAGCTTTGGACAAAAGGGTATAAAATCTCAATATATACTAATATTTGACTCGAAAAGATCTGCAATTAATCAGCGACTTTCATCTTAAAAAAATAATAAAAAGAGCTATAAAATGAACGATCCCATCGGGAATCGAACCCGGCACCCCTTAATCTGAAGTCCGCTGTTCTACCTACTGAGCCAAAGTGTATGATGGAAATGACAAAATAAACTTTAATAGTTTCGCTACACAAAGTATTTAAATTAGAAAAACAATAACCACGCCTACTGAAATCACGTGACAGAAAGTGACATTGACGAGATGGCTCCGGAGCAATCTTCGTAAAACCCCCTATACCCTAACCCTAACCCTAACCCTAACCCAAACCCTAACCCTAACCCTAACCCTAACCCTAACCCTGTCTTAAACTTAACCTAGTATCTTAAACTTAACCTGGTATCTTAAACTTAACCTGGTATCTTAAACCTAACCTGGTATCTTAAACTTAACCTGGTATCTTAAACTTAACCTGGTATCTTAAATCTAACCTGGTATCTTAAACCTAACCTGGTATCTTAAACTTAACCTGGTATCTTAAACCTAACCTGGTATCTTAAACCTAACCTGGTATCTTAAACTTAACCTGGTATCTTAAACTAATCTGGTATCTTTAAGTAAGATATAAAATATTGTTTTCCGGTTTTTGTTAACAAGAAAAGGTAATACTTTGGATATTGATCATTTTACTAGATCTTATTTTTCTTAAACTTGTTGAAAATATTAGGTCTAGAAATATCAAATTATTGAAACGTACTTTTTTCATTGGGGTCATAATTCTTCGAAATGTCTAATTTTTAATTATGTTCCATGCGCAGATTTTGAGGGGGTGCGGTGGTGGGTCCGCCCCCCCCCCCTCCCTTGAATTTTCAGAGATATTAAACTGATAAAAAAAAAAAAGCAAGTAAAAAGTGACCTTTAGACCGCCCCGACTAAAAACGGAGACTACTTTTGTGACGCAGACCCAGTTTAAGTTTGTATGAGAAGTAACAGATATTAAAGCATTAGAATTCATTACTTGTCAGCAAATATCTGTCACCCCCCACCCCCCACCCCCCGTCTACCTATGATTTTCACGTTTGTGCGTGTGCGTGTGTGTTGTTGTTTTTTTTTTCGCTTATCAACAAATTTCTCTCAATCACTCCACCCCCCTCCAGCTATGAAATAGTAATTTCACGTTTGGCAACTTTTATTTTGCTTGCCAGGAAATTGAAGAGTTAAAATGGATTGTTTTTTACTGTGGTCCCCCCCCCCCTTTTTTGGAAAAAAATCCTTGATCCAATCCATGGTAGAAAATTACGCTGGTATCTTAATACTCTCTTTATATTGCATTATTTTTGCAATAAGTTTGTTGTACAAATGTCCGCGAAAAAAATTGACTTCATACATAGCGTAAATTAATAACACGCGGTTAAAACACATCCACCTTAAATAAATGGTTTGGTTTAAAATAACTTAAATTTGATCAAAATAAGAGAAAGAAAAGAAATACAATTAACCATACAATGATGATCCAAAACAAATAATTACTTAGCTTAGAAACATGAGTAAGTAATAATTATGAGGAAGATTTCAAGTTAAACTATATTTAAATAATAGATGAATCTCGAATCCTAAACCTGGAAAAGAGGAAATACGATATCCCATGTTTATTCCTTTTAAGATTTTAAGAACTGATGCTGAACAAATTGCTTTCAGGGGAATATATATTACATTTTACCCCTCTAAATAATGTAATAAGATCATTTGTAACAGTTATAGCATATTTTATTTCCATTCTTGGTTCTTTTTGTTTAATAAAGTTGGAAAGTTATCGCTGAAGGTTACAAAATAACTCTTCTGTATTTGGAGCTCTTTTGTGTTTGGAACTCTTCTGTGTTTGGAACTCTTTTGTGTTTGGAACTCTTCTGCGCGTCTAAAACAGAGAAGATTTCCAATACACGCCAGCTGCGCGGTTAGCGTCGTCATATAGAACAGTCTAAACACACAGTGTCTCGAACGCAGCAGATTACGGACGGAAAGGGAAGAAAACGCTAAAAGGTAGGCAATTTATTTTTTTCGGAGAATAATTTAGAATTTATATTTTAAAATAGTTTCTTCGACGGAAAATTTCTTTTGATATGTATACTCCAAGGGTTATAAGTAACAGATATTAAAGCATTAGAATTCATTACTTGTCAGCAAATATCTGTCAACCCCCACCCCCCCCCCCACCCCCCGTCTACCTATGATTTTCACGTTTGTGCGTGTGCGTGTGTGTTGTTTTTTTTTTCGCTTATCAACAAATTGAATTTGTTCTTCGGGTTTTCATTTCATGGTTTAAAATAAAAGCCCCATTACCCTACCCCTAACAAAGAGTAAAAGCTGCATCAATATGCTAATAAACATTCTTTAGAGTAAGAGTTGTACCAAACTGCATGATAGAAAAGAGGGGTTAGGGAGCGGCAGAGAATTATTCTTGTTATACGAAATGAAATTATTATTTTTTTTATTGTAACACTTCCTTCCTTGTGATTTCAATAATCTCTCTATATATCCATACAAATGATTTCGAATCAAGCTTTGGACAAAAGGGTATAAAATCTCAATATATACTAATATTTGACTCGAAAAGATCTGCAATTAATCAGCGACTTTCATCTTAAAAAAATAATAAAAAGAGCTATAAAATGAACGATCCCATCGGGAATCGAACCCGGCACCCCTTAATCTGAAGTCCGCTGTTCTACCTACTGAGCCAAAGTGTATGATGGAAATGACAAAATAAACTTTAATAGTTTCGCTACACAAAGTATTTAAATTAGAAAAACAATAACCACGCCTACTGAAATCACGTGACAGAAAGTGACATTGACGAGATGGCTCCGGAGCAATCTTCGTAAAACCCCCTATACCCTAACCCTAACCCTAACCCTAACCCAAACCCTAACCCTAACCCTAACCCTAACCCTGTCTTAAACTTAACCTAGTATCTTAAACTTAACCTGGTATCTTAAACTTAACCTGGTATCTTAAACCTAACCTGGTATCTTAAACTTAACCTGGTATCTTAAACTTAACCTGGTATCTTAAATCTAACCTGGTATCTTAAACCTAACCTGGTATCTTAAACTTAACCTGGTATCTTAAACCTAACCTGGTATCTTAAACCTAACCTGGTATCTTAAACTTAACCTGGTATCTTAAACTAATCTGGTATCTTTAAGTAAGATATAAAATATTGTTTTCCGGTTTTTGTTAACAAGAAAAGGTAATACTTTGGATATTGATCATTTTACTAGATCTTATTTTTCTTAAACTTGTTGAAAATATTAGGTCTAGAAATATCAAATTATTGAAACGTACTTTTTTCATTGGGGTCATAATTCTTCGAAATGTCTAATTTTTAATTATGTTCCATGCGCAGATTTTGAGGGGGTGCGGTGGTGGGTCCGCCCCCCCCCCTCCCTTGAATTTTCAGAGATATTAAACTGATAAAAAAAAAAAAGCAAGTAAAAAGTGACCTTTAGACCGCCCCGACTAAAAACGGAGACTACTTTTGTGACGCAGACCCAGTTTAAGTTTGTATGAGAAGTAACAGATATTAAAGCATTAGAATTCATTACTTGTCAGCAAATATCTGTCACCCCCCACCCCCCACCCCCCGTCTACCTATGATTTTCACGTTTGTGCGTGTGCGTGTGTGTTGTTGTTTTTTTTTTCGCTTATCAACAAATTTCTCTCAATCACTCCACCCCCCTCCAGCTATGAAATAGTAATTTCACGTTTGGCAACTTTTATTTTGCTTGCCAGGAAATTGAAGAGTTAAAATGGATTGTTTTTTACTGTGGTCCCCCCCCCCCTTTTTTGGAAAAAAATCCTTGATCCAATCCATGGTAGAAAATTACGCTGGTATCTTAATACTCTCTTTATATTGCATTATTTTTGCAATAAGTTTGTTGTACAAATGTCCGCGAAAAAAATTGACTTCATACATAGCGTAAATTAATAACACGCGGTTAAAACACATCCACCTTAAATAAATGGTTTGGTTTAAAATAACTTAAATTTGATCAAAATAAGAGAAAGAAAAGAAATACAATTAACCATACAATGATGATCCAAAACAAATAATTACTTAGCTTAGAAACATGAGTAAGTAATAATTATGAGGAAGATTTCAAGTTAAACTATATTTAAATAATAGATGAATCTCGAATCCTAAACCTGGAAAAGAGGAAATACGATATCCCATGTTTATTCCTTTTAAGATTTTAAGAACTGATGCTGAACAAATTGCTTTCAGGGGAATATATATTACATTTTACCCCTCTAAATAATGTAATAAGATCATTTGTAACAGTTATAGCATATTTTATTTCCATTCTTGGTTCTTTTTGTTTAATAAAGTTGGAAAGTTATCGCTGAAGGTTACAAAATAACTCTTCTGTATTTGGAGCTCTTTTGTGTTTGGAACTCTTCTGTGTTTGGAACTCTTTTGTGTTTGGAACTCTTCTGCGCGTCTAAAACAGAGAAGATTTCCAATACACGCCAGCTGCGCGGTTAGCGTCGTCATATAGAACAGTCTAAACACACAGTGTCTCGAACGCAGCAGATTACGGACGGAAAGGGAAGAAAACGCTAAAAGGTAGGCAATTTATTTTTTTCGGAGAATAATTTAGAATTTATATTTTAAAATAGTTTCTTCGACGGAAAATTTCTTTTGATATGTATACTCCAAGGGTTATAAGTAACAGATATTAAAGCATTAGAATTCATTACTTGTCAGCAAATATCTGTCAACCCCCACCCCCCCCCCCCACCCCCCGTCTACCTATGATTTTCACGTTTGTGCGTGTGCGTGTGTGTTGTTTTTTTTTTCGCTTATCAACAAATTGAATTTGTTCTTCGGGTTTTCATTTCATGGTTTAAAATAAAAGCCCCATTACCCTACCCCTAACAAAGAGTAAAAGCTGCATCAATATGCTAATAAACATTCTTTAGAGTAAGAGTTGTACCAAACTGCATGATAGAAAAGAGGGGTTAGGGAGCGGCAGAGAATTATTCTTGTTATACGAAATGAAATTATTATTTTTTTTATTGTAACACTTCCTTCCTTGTGATTTCAATAATCTCTCTATATATCCATACAAATGATTTCGAATCAAGCTTTGGACAAAAGGGTATAAAATCTCAATATATACTAATATTTGACTCGAAAAGATCTGCAATTAATCAGCGACTTTCATCTTAAAAAAATAATAAAAAGAGCTATAAAATGAACGATCCCATCGGGAATCGAACCCGGCACCCCTTAATCTGAAGTCCGCTGTTCTACCTACTGAGCCAAAGTGTATGATGGAAATGACAAAATAAACTTTAATAGTTTCGCTACACAAAGTATTTAAATTAGAAAAACAATAACCACGCCTACTGAAATCACGTGACAGAAAGTGACATTGACGAGATGGCTCCGGAGCAATCTTCGTAAAACCCCCTATACCCTAACCCTAACCCTAACCCTAACCCCTAACCCTAACCCTAACCCTAACCCTAACCCTAACCCTCAACAAATTGAATTTGTTCTTCGGGTTTTCATTTCATGGTTTAAAATAAAAGCCCCATTACCCTACCCCTAACAAAGAGTAAAAGCTGCATCAATATGCTAATAAACATTCTTTAGAGTAAGAGTTGTACCAAACTGCATGATAGAAAAGAGGGGTTAGGGAGCGGCAGAGAATTATTCTTGTTATACGAAATGAAATTATTATTTTTTTTATTGTAACACTTCCTTCCTTGTGATTTCAATAATCTCTCTATATATCCATACAAATGATTTCGAATCAAGCTTTGGACAAAAGGGTATAAAATCTCAATATATACTAATATTTGACTCGAAAAGATCTGCAATTAATCAGCGACTTTCATCTTAAAAAAATAATAAAAAGAGCTATAAAATGAACGATCCCATCGGGAATCGAACCCGGCACCCCTTAATCTGAAGTCCGCTGTTCTACCTACTGAGCCAAAGTGTATGATGGAAATGACAAAATAAACTTTAATAGTTTCGCTACACAAAGTATTTAAATTAGAAAAACAATAACCACGCCTACTGAAATCACGTGACAGAAAGTGACATTGACGAGATGGCTCCGGAGCAATCTTCGTAAAACCCCCTATACCCTAACCCTAACCCTAACCCTAACCCTAACCCTAACCCTAACCAAACTGCATGATAGAAAAGAGGGGTTAGGGAGCGGCAGAGAATTATTCTTGTTATACGAAATGAAATTATTATTTTTTTTATTGTAACACTTCCTTCCTTGTGATTTCAATAATCTCTCTATATATCCATACAAATGATTTCGAATCAAGCTTTGGACAAAAGGGTATAAAATCTCAATATATACTAATATTTGACTCGAAAAGATCTGCAATTAATCAGCGACTTTCATCTTAAAAAAATAATAAAAAGAGCTATAAAATGAACGATCCCATCGGGAATCGAACCCGGCACCCCTTAATCTGAAGTCCGCTGTTCTACCTACTGAGCCAAAGTGTATGATGGAAATGACAAAATAAACTTTAATAGTTTCGCTACACAAAGTATTTAAATTAGAAAAACAATAACCACGCCTACTGAAATCACGTGACAGAAAGTGACATTGACGAGATGGCTCCGGAGCAATCTTCGTAAAACCCCCTATACCCTAACCCTAACCCTAACCCTAACCCTAACCCTAACCCTAACCCTACCTTCAATCTTTCTTTCTTGCTTTCCTTTCAAGTCCTCTTCTTTTCCTTGCTCCATTCCACTTGT
>NW_026889899.1:55000-65000 GCF_033153115.1 Saccostrea echinata
GGTCAACACTTTGAGCGCGCGCCGACTTTGAATAGGGTAAGCGCATAGTTTCACAGACAGTGGAAAAAAGAAGACGTGAAAAAGGTAGGCAAAATACTCCATCGTAAGGTTATTAAGATATTACTTGAAAATGAATATTATTGAAGTAGTAAATAATGTAAAATTAACATACACGTGGAATCTTTAGCGAGACACAAATTTAGCAATATTTTACATAAGCTATTAGCATTTTTTGGCTATTTATTTCTCCTTATAAATCATTTTGTATTTGATAAAACAGAACAAACAAAAATAATCTTCATTTCACAGGAATAATCGAAAAATCAAACAAATATTGGACCTCTGCTCAGAGGTCAATAGCATTTTAGGTGAATTTTTCTAGGTCCCAACAAATATACATTTTTCTTGTATTTCTTAAAAATACAAGAAATAAAAGTGAAATTAGGCTTTCTTTTCCTTTGTCTAAGTTAACCGTGCAAATATAAAGCCACAAATTTCTATTCGATACGTAATCGACAAAAATAAGGACATGTCTGGTGTCGCGACATGTCCAAATCACTGAAGTCATTCTTAATTTGTTGCGACATGAGTTTACGACTAACCGAGCATTGCGAACAATTAGTAACATGTTATGTTTTGTAAAGTTCTCACATACTATACATTGTCGCGATTAAATTAGAACATTTCAATCTCAAGATATTTCAAGTTGAAAACGGTCAACAAATCTCATTCTGTTACTTTTTAAGTACAATCTTTGGTTTTAATTACAACCCATGTTTTCGCCCTTTCTGGCTACCTGCACTTTAAAACTCTCTCATAGTCTTATTGTCCGTTTTCTTACCTTTCCAACGACACCAAACTCGTCTAATTCCGATAATAAATAAGAGAGTTATGAGCTTCGGAAAATTCCACTATTTCCTTTACTATGACTTTTATCCATGACTTTCACTTTCACTTTCATTTGGTTTGACCTAATTCCGGCATGACCTAGTTCCGGCAACTTCGTTTTGTGCCTATACCTACCCTAACCCTAACCCTAACCCTAACCCTAACCTAACCCTAACCCTAACCCTAACCCTAACCCTAACCCTAACCCTAACCCAGTGACATTGACGAGATGGCTCCGGAGCAATCTTCGTAAAACCCCCTATACCCTAACCCTAACCCTAACCCTAACCCTAACCCTAACCCTAACCAAACTGCATGATAGAAAAGAGGGGTTAGGGAGCGGCAGAGAATTATTCTTGTTATACGAAATGAAATTATTATTTTTTTTATTGTAACACTTCCTTCCTTGTGATTTCAATAATCTCTCTATATATCCATACAAATGATTTCGAATCAAGCTTTGGACAAAAGGGTATAAAATCTCAATATATACTAATATTTGACTCGAAAAGATCTGCAATTAATCAGCGACTTTCATCTTAAAAAAATAATAAAAAGAGCTATAAAATGAACGATCCCATCGGGAATCGAACCCGGCACCCCTTAATCTGAAGTCCGCTGTTCTACCTACTGAGCCAAAGTGTATGATGGAAATGACAAAATAAACTTTAATAGTTTCGCTACACAAAGTATTTAAATTAGAAAAACAATAACCACGCCTACTGAAATCACGTGACAGAAAGTGACATTGACGAGATGGCTCCGGAGCAATCTTCGTAAAACCCCCTATACCCTAACCCTAACCCTAACCCTAACCCTGTCTTAAACTTAACCTAGTATCTTAAACTTAACCTGGTATCTTAAACTTAACCTGGTATCTTAAACCTAACCTGGTATCTTAAACTTAACCTGGTATCTTAAACTTAACCTGGTATCTTAAATCTAACCTGGTATCTTAAACCTAACCTGGTATCTTAAACTTAACCTGGTATCTTAAACCTAACCTGGTATCTTAAACCTAACCTGGTATCTTAAACTTAACCTGGTATCTTAAACTAATCTGGTATCTTTAAGTAAGATATAAAATATTGTTTTCCGGTTTTTGTTAACAAGAAAAGGTAATACTTTGGATATTGATCATTTTACTAGATCTTATTTTTCTTAAACTTGTTGAAAATATTAGGTCTAGAAATATCAAATTATTGAAACGTACTTTTTTCATTGGGGTCATAATTCTTCGAAATGTCTAATTTTTAATTATGTTCCATGCGCAGATTTTGAGGGGGTGCGGTGGTGGGTCCGCCCCCCCCCTCCCTTGAATTTTCAGAGATATTAAACTGATAAAAAAAAAAAAGCAAGTAAAAAGTGACCTTTAGACCGCCCCGACTAAAAACGGAGACTACTTTTGTGACGCAGACCCAGTTTAAGTTTGTATGAGAAGTAACAGATATTAAAGCATTAGAATTCATTACTTGTCAGCAAATATCTGTCACCCCCCACCCCCCACCCCCCGTCTACCTATGATTTTCACGTTTGTGCGTGTGCGTGTGTGTTGTTGTTTTTTTTTTCGCTTATCAACAAATTTCTCTCAATCACTCCACCCCCCTCCAGCTATGAAATAGTAATTTCACGTTTGGCAACTTTTATTTTGCTTGCCAGGAAATTGAAGAGTTAAAATGGATTGTTTTTTACTGTGGTCCCCCCCCCCTTTTTTGGAAAAAAATCCTTGATCCAATCCATGGTAGAAAATTACGCTGGTATCTTAATACTCTCTTTATATTGCATTATTTTTGCAATAAGTTTGTTGTACAAATGTCCGCGAAAAAAATTGACTTCATACATAGCGTAAATTAATAACACGCGGTTAAAACACATCCACCTTAAATAAATGGTTTGGTTTAAAATAACTTAAATTTGATCAAAATAAGAGAAAGAAAAGAAATACAATTAACCATACAATGATGATCCAAAACAAATAATTACTTAGCTTAGAAACATGAGTAAGTAATAATTATGAGGAAGATTTCAAGTTAAACTATATTTAAATAATAGATGAATCTCGAATCCTAAACCTGGAAAAGAGGAAATACGATATCCCATGTTTATTCCTTTTAAGATTTTAAGAACTGATGCTGAACAAATTGCTTTCAGGGGAATATATATTACATTTTACCCCTCTAAATAATGTAATAAGATCATTTGTAACAGTTATAGCATATTTTATTTCCATTCTTGGTTCTTTTTGTTTAATAAAGTTGGAAAGTTATCGCTGAAGGTTACAAAATAACTCTTCTGTATTTGGAGCTCTTTTGTGTTTGGAACTCTTCTGTGTTTGGAACTCTTTTGTGTTTGGAACTCTTCTGCGCGTCTAAAACAGAGAAGATTTCCAATACACGCCAGCTGCGCGGTTAGCGTCGTCATATAGAACAGTCTAAACACACAGTGTCTCGAACGCAGCAGATTACGGACGGAAAGGGAAGAAAACGCTAAAAGGTAGGCAATTTATTTTTTTCGGAGAATAATTTAGAATTTATATTTTAAAATAGTTTCTTCGACGGAAAATTTCTTTTGATATGTATACTCCAAGGGTTATAAGTAACAGATATTAAAGCATTAGAATTCATTACTTGTCAGCAAATATCTGTCAACCCCCACCCCCCACCCCACCCCCCGTCTACCTATGATTTTCACGTTTGTGCGTGTGCGTGTGTGTTGTTTTTTTTTTCGCTTATCAACAAATTGAATTTGTTCTTCGGGTTTTCATTTCATGGTTTAAAATAAAAGCCCCATTACCCTACCCCTAACAAAGAGTAAAAGCTGCATCAATATGCTAATAAACATTCTTTAGAGTAAGAGTTGTACCAAACTGCATGATAGAAAAGAGGGGTTAGGGAGCGGCAGAGAATTATTCTTGTTATACGAAATGAAATTATTATTTTTTTTATTGTAACACTTCCTTCCTTGTGATTTCAATAATCTCTCTATATATCCATACAAATGATTTCGAATCAAGCTTTGGACAAAAGGGTATAAAATCTCAATATATACTAATATTTGACTCGAAAAGATCTGCAATTAATCAGCGACTTTCATCTTAAAAAAATAATAAAAAGAGCTATAAAATGAACGATCCCATCGGGAATCGAACCCGGCACCCCTTAATCTGAAGTCCGCTGTTCTACCTACTGAGCCAAAGTGTATGATGGAAATGACAAAATAAACTTTAATAGTTTCGCTACACAAAGTATTTAAATTAGAAAAACAATAACCACGCCTACTGAAATCACGTGACAGAAAGTGACATTGACGAGATGGCTCCGGAGCAATCTTCGTAAAACCCCCTATACCCTAACCCTAACCCTAACCCTAACCCTAACCCTGTCTTAAACTTAACCTAGTATCTTAAACTTAACCTAGTATCTTAAACTTAACCTGGTATCTTAAACCTAACCTGGTATCTTAAACTTAACCTGGTATCTTAAACTTAACCTGGTATCTTAAATCTAACCTGGTATCTTAAACCTAACCTGGTATCTTAAACTTAACCTGGTATCTTAAACCTAACCTGGTATCTTAAACCTAACCTGGTATCTTAAACTTAACCTGGTATCTTAAACTAATCTGGTATCTTTAAGTAAGATATAAAATATTGTTTTCCGGTTTTTGTTAACAAGAAAAGGTAATACTTTGGATATTGATCATTTTACTAGATCTTATTTTTCTTAAACTTGTTGAAAATATTAGGTCTAGAAATATCAAATTATTGAAACGTACTTTTTTCATTGGGGTCATAATTCTTCGAAATGTCTAATTTTTAATTATGTTCCATGCGCAGATTTTGAGGGGGTGCGGTGGTGGGTCCGCCCCCCCCCTCCCTTGAATTTTCAGAGATATTAAACTGATAAAAAAAAAAAAGCAAGTAAAAAGTGACCTTTAGACCGCCCCGACTAAAAACGGAGACTACTTTTGTGACGCAGACCCAGTTTAAGTTTGTATGAGAAGTAACAGATATTAAAGCATTAGAATTCATTACTTGTCAGCAAATATCTGTCACCCCCCACCCCCCACCCCCCGTCTACCTATGATTTTCACGTTTGTGCGTGTGCGTGTGTGTTGTTGTTTTTTTTTTCGCTTATCAACAAATTTCTCTCAATCACTCCACCCCCCTCCAGCTATGAAATAGTAATTTCACGTTTGGCAACTTTTATTTTGCTTGCCAGGAAATTGAAGAGTTAAAATGGATTGTTTTTTACTGTGGTCCCCCCCCCCTTTTTTGGAAAAAAATCCTTGATCCAATCCATGGTAGAAAATTACGCTGGTATCTTAATACTCTCTTTATATTGCATTATTTTTGCAATAAGTTTGTTGTACAAATGTCCGCGAAAAAAATTGACTTCATACATAGCGTAAATTAATAACACGCGGTTAAAACACATCCACCTTAAATAAATGGTTTGGTTTAAAATAACTTAAATTTGATCAAAATAAGAGAAAGAAAAGAAATACAATTAACCATACAATGATGATCCAAAACAAATAATTACTTAGCTTAGAAACATGAGTAAGTAATAATTATGAGGAAGATTTCAAGTTAAACTATATTTAAATAATAGATGAATCTCGAATCCTAAACCTGGAAAAGAGGAAATACGATATCCCATGTTTATTCCTTTTAAGATTTTAAGAACTGATGCTGAACAAATTGCTTTCAGGGGAATATATATTACATTTTACCCCTCTAAATAATGTAATAAGATCATTTGTAACAGTTATAGCATATTTTATTTCCATTCTTGGTTCTTTTTGTTTAATAAAGTTGGAAAGTTATCGCTGAAGGTTACAAAATAACTCTTCTGTATTTGGAGCTCTTTTGTGTTTGGAACTCTTCTGTGTTTGGAACTCTTTTGTGTTTGGAACTCTTCTGCGCGTCTAAAACAGAGAAGATTTCCAATACACGCCAGCTGCGCGGTTAGCGTCGTCATATAGAACAGTCTAAACACACAGTGTCTCGAACGCAGCAGATTACGGACGGAAAGGGAAGAAAACGCTAAAAGGTAGGCAATTTATTTTTTTCGGAGAATAATTTAGAATTTATATTTTAAAATAGTTTCTTCGACGGAAAATTTCTTTTGATATGTATACTCCAAGGGTTATAAGTAACAGATATTAAAGCATTAGAATTCATTACTTGTCAGCAAATATCTGTCAACCCCCACCCCCCCCCCCACCCCCCGTCTACCTATGATTTTCACGTTTGTGCGTGTGCGTGTGTGTTGTTTTTTTTTTCGCTTATCAACAAATTGAATTTGTTCTTCGGGTTTTCATTTCATGGTTTAAAATAAAAGCCCCATTACCCTACCCCTAACAAAGAGTAAAAGCTGCATCAATATGCTAATAAACATTCTTTAGAGTAAGAGTTGTACCAAACTGCATGATAGAAAAGAGGGGTTAGGGAGCGGCAGAGAATTATTCTTGTTATACGAAATGAAATTATTATTTTTTTTATTGTAACACTTCCTTCCTTGTGATTTCAATAATCTCTCTATATATCCATACAAATGATTTCGAATCAAGCTTTGGACAAAAGGGTATAAAATCTCAATATATACTAATATTTGACTCGAAAAGATCTGCAATTAATCAGCGACTTTCATCTTAAAAAAATAATAAAAAGAGCTATAAAATGAACGATCCCATCGGGAATCGAACCCGGCACCCCTTAATCTGAAGTCCGCTGTTCTACCTACTGAGCCAAAGTGTATGATGGAAATGACAAAATAAACTTTAATAGTTTCGCTACACAAAGTATTTAAATTAGAAAAACAATAACCACGCCTACTGAAATCACGTGACAGAAAGTGACATTGACGAGATGGCTCCGGAGCAATCTTCGTAAAACCCCCTATACCCTAACCCTAACCCTAACCCTAACCCTGTCTTAAACTTAACCTAGTATCTTAAACTTAACCTGGTATCTTAAACTTAACCTGGTATCTTAAACCTAACCTGGTATCTTAAACTTAACCTGGTATCTTAAACTTAACCTGGTATCTTAAATCTAACCTGGTATCTTAAACCTAACCTGGTATCTTAAACTTAACCTGGTATCTTAAACCTAACCTGGTATCTTAAACCTAACCTGGTATCTTAAACTTAACCTGGTATCTTAAACTAATCTGGTATCTTTAAGTAAGATATAAAATATTGTTTTCCGGTTTTTGTTAACAAGAAAAGGTAATACTTTGGATATTGATCATTTTACTAGATCTTATTTTTCTTAAACTTGTTGAAAATATTAGGTCTAGAAATATCAAATTATTGAAACGTACTTTTTTCATTGGGGTCATAATTCTTCGAAATGTCTAATTTTTAATTATGTTCCATGCGCAGATTTTGAGGGGGTGCGGTGGTGGGTCCGCCCCCCCCCTCCCTTGAATTTTCAGAGATATTAAACTGATAAAAAAAAAAAAAGCAAGTAAAAAGTGACCTTTAGACCGCCCCGACTAAAAACGGAGACTACTTTTGTGACGCAGACCCAGTTTAAGTTTGTATGAGAAGTAACAGATATTAAAGCATTAGAATTCATTACTTGTCAGCAAATATCTGTCACCCCCCACCCCCCACCCCCCGTCTACCTATGATTTTCACGTTTGTGCGTGTGCGTGTGTGTTGTTGTTTTTTTTTTCGCTTATCAACAAATTTCTCTCAATCACTCCACCCCCCTCCAGCTATGAAATAGTAATTTCACGTTTGGCAACTTTTATTTTGCTTGCCAGGAAATTGAAGAGTTAAAATGGATTGTTTTTTACTGTGGTCCCCCCCCCTTTTTTGGAAAAAAATCCTTGATCCAATCCATGGTAGAAAATTACGCTGGTATCTTAATACTCTCTTTATATTGCATTATTTTTGCAATAAGTTTGTTGTACAAATGTCCGCGAAAAAAATTGACTTCATACATAGCGTAAATTAATAACACGCGGTTAAAACACATCCACCTTAAATAAATGGTTTGGTTTAAAATAACTTAAATTTGATCAAAATAAGAGAAAGAAAAGAAATACAATTAACCATACAATGATGATCCAAAACAAATAATTACTTAGCTTAGAAACATGAGTAAGTAATAATTATGAGGAAGATTTCAAGTTAAACTATATTTAAATAATAGATGAATCTCGAATCCTAAACCTGGAAAAGAGGAAATACGATATCCTATGTTTATTCCTTTTAAGATTTTAAGAACTGATGCTGAACAAATTGCTTTCAGGGGAATATATATTACATTTTACCCCTCTAAATAATGTAATAAGATCATTTGTAACAGTTATAGCATATTTTATTTCCATTCTTGGTTCTTTTTGTTTAATAAAGTTGGAAAGTTATCGCTGAAGGTTACAAAATAACTCTTCTGTATTTGGAGCTCTTTTGTGTTTGGAACTCTTCTGTGTTTGGAACTCTTTTGTGTTTGGAACTCTTCTGCGCGTCTAAAACAGAGAAGATTTCCAATACACGCCAGCTGCGCGGTTAGCGTCGTCATATAGAACAGTCTAAACACACAGTGTCTCGAACGCAGCAGATTACGGACGGAAAGGGAAGAAAACGCTAAAAGGTAGGCAATTTATTTTTTTCGGAGAATAATTTAGAATTTATATTTTAAAATAGTTTCTTCGACGGAAAATTTCTTTTGATATGTATACTCCAAGGGTTATAAGTAACAGATATTAAAGCATTAGAATTCATTACTTGTCAGCAAATATCTGTCAACCCCCACCCCCCCCCCCACCCCCCGTCTACCTATGATTTTCACGTTTGTGCGTGTGCGTGTGTGTTGTTTTTTTTTTCGCTTATCAACAAATTGAATTTGTTCTTCGGGTTTTCATTTCATGGTTTAAAATAAAAGCCCCATTACCCTACCCCTAACAAAGAGTAAAAGCTGCATCAATATGCTAATAAACATTCTTTAGAGTAAGAGTTGTACCAAACTGCATGATAGAAAAGAGGGGTTAGGGAGCGGCAGAGAATTATTCTTGTTATACGAAATGAAATTATTATTTTTTTTATTGTAACACTTCCTTCCTTGTGATTTCAATAATCTCTCTATATATCCATACAAATGATTTCGAATCAAGCTTTGGACAAAAGGGTATAAAATCTCAATATATACTAATATTTGACTCGAAAAGATCTGCAATTAATCAGCGACTTTCATCTTAAAAAAATAATAAAAAGAGCTATAAAATGAACGATCCCATCGGGAATCGAACCCGGCACCCCTTAATCTGAAGTCCGCTGTTCTACCTACTGAGCCAAAGTGTATGATGGAAATGACAAAATAAACTTTAATAGTTTCGCTACACAAAGTATTTAAATTAGAAAAACAATAACCACGCCTACTGAAATCACGTGACAGAAAGTGACATTGACGAGATGGCTCCGGAGCAATCTTCGTAAAACCCCCTATACCCTAACCCTAACCCTAACCCTAACCCTAACCCCTAACCCTAACCCTAACCCTAACCCTAACCCTAACCCTAACCCTCAACAAATTGAATTTGTTCTTCGGGTTTTCATTTCATGGTTTAAAATAAAAGCCCCATTACCCTACCCCTAACAAAGAGTAAAAGCTGCATCAATATGCTAATAAACATTCTTTAGAGTAAGAGTTGTACCAAACTGCATGATAGAAAAGAGGGGTTAGGGAGCGGCAGAGAATTATTCTTGTTATACGAAATGAAATTATTATTTTTTTTATTGTAACACTTCCTTCCTTGTGATTTCAATAATCTCTCTATATATCCATACAAATGATTTCGAATCAAGCTTTGGACAAAAGGGTATAAAATCTCAATATATACTAATATTTGACTCGAAAAGATCTGCAATTAATCAGCGACTTTCATCTTAAAAAAATAATAAAAAGAGCTATAAAATGAACGATCCCATCGGGAATCGAACCCGGCACCCCTTAATCTGAAGTCCGCTGTTCTACCTACTGAGCCAAAGTGTATGATGGAAATGACAAAATAAACTTTAATAGTTTCGCTACACAAAGTATTTAAATTAGAAAAACAATAACCACGCCTACTGAAATCACGTGACAGAAAGTGACATT
>NW_026889899.1:70000-135000 GCF_033153115.1 Saccostrea echinata
ATTAAAAAATCTAATTTTTCTTTAAGGGCATATCTATTATGGGAATGCAGAAATTTTAAAATCGAACAATTGCAACATTTTTTTCAAAAATGCCAAACTTCAAGCGTTTTTTCTCGATTTACTTTATCTTTGAGAATTTTTTCCTTACCCTAAGAAGCTTTTTTCTTCAAATTCCGCAACATTTTCTGGAAGATCTTTCTAAGGACAATTTTTTAAAACAAACCCGCAGTCCGAGGAAGCATTTGTAAGGGTCAGGGTTAGGGTCTAAAGTGGGAGGGGTCAGCAAAACGGCTCCTTCGGGTTCAACTCAACGTTTGAGGTCATAGGACACTTTCTGTGCGCCGGTTTTGCCATGGGGTGATAGATTGAGACCCAAAAGGGTCCCCCAATCTGTTTCATGTTTTCTGCTGGGGGTGGGTGGGGGAATTTTTTAAACTTCAAATTTTAGATTTTTGACTCTTTATGCCACTCAAAAGAGCACTTGTTGGCCTGCCAAGAAAACAAGACCCCATCTCATTTGCAAGTCTGGGTCCGGAGATATCCCCTTAAAGGCATTGGCGGTAAAATGTAACTGAGCCAAAACTTAGTTACCGATTACCGCACGAGGGACTTTGATTCATTCAAGCTTGTTTCTGTTGAAGTTTTAGCTTGAAAATTTTTGACACCATAGAGCTCAGTAGTCTCCAGCTCACTACCCTCTGGGGTTCTCCCGCAAGGCCCTTTATAAGAGATCAGGTTACCAAATAACGCTATCATTAATATTTCATATTTCTAAGACTATTTAGAAGGTCATTTTTACATACCCTATAAAGATTGAGCCCCTCCAGCCCCTCACACCCCTATCATATCATTAGACCCACTAAAACCAACTCAAACAGGTGATAGTTTAGGGCAAGTTACCAAATACCGCTTGCTCATATAATTCATACATAATTCATACTTAGGACCCTCGTTGGAACACCATTTTTAACTACCTTATAGAAATGAAGCCCCTCCAGCCCCACGTAGTTAACGATTGCCCTTAAACCCAGTCAAACGGGAGATAGGTTAGGGTAGTTACCAAATCCCGCTCTAGGTTACCATTTCACGCTTAAGTTACCAAATAACGTTTTGTTACAAAATACCGCTAAAACGTTACCAAATCCCGCTCTAGGTTACCATTTCACGCTTAAGTTACCAAATAACGTTTTGTTACAAAATACCGCTATAACGTTACCAAATCCCGCTCTAAGTTACCAAATCACGCTTGCTCATATAATTCATACATAATTCATACTTAGGACCCTCGTTGGAACACCATTTTTAACTACCTGATACAGATGAAGCCCCTCCAGCCCCACGTAGTTAACGATTGCCCTTAAACCCAGTCAAACGGGAGATAGGTTAGGGTAGTTACCAAATCCCGCTCTCTAAGTTACCATTTAACGCTTGCTCATATAATTCATACATTATTCATACTTAGGAAACTCGTTGGAACACCATTTTTAACTACCTTATACAGATGAAGACCCTCCAGCCCCACGTAGTTAACGAGTGCGCTTAAACCCAGTCAAACGGGAGATAGGTTAGGGTTAGTTACCAAATCCCGCTCTAAGTTACCATTTAACGCTTGCTCATATAATTCATACATAATTCATACTAAGGACCCTCGTTGGAACACCATTTTTAACTACCTGATACAGATGAAGACCCTCCAGCCCCACGTAGTTAACGATTGCCCTTAAACCCAGTCAAACGGGAGATAGGTTAGGGTTAGTTACCAAATCCCGCTCTGAGTTACCATTTATCGTTTTGTTACCAAATAACGCATTTGTTACCAAATCCCGCTTTACGTTACCAAATCACTCTCTAAGTTACCAAATCACACTTTTGCTTTGATTTCAAGAATTAAGCACTCTTTGATGATCATCTTTAGCTGTGTACCTTTATATGACCCCCTTTCACCTTCCAGTGCTCAAAAAGTTCCTTTTAAGCCACGCGTAAGAGTTTGTTGGTTACCGTTTACCGCTTCATGTTACCAAATAACGCTCTCACGAAATTTATCATATTTCTACACTATATAAGAGGCCCCTTTTGATATATGTGAGCCCCTCCAGCTCCCTATTACCTCTCCAGGTCTTTATTAAGGGCCAGTTACCATTTACCGCTGGCACCTTATCTGATTTCTCTTCACAGACTCCAATCCCCTTCCCCATTTTCATGTCATATACGTAAAATAAACTCCTTCAGCCCCTCGTACTCTAATATATTTGCCTGGTCCTCTTTAAAAACAGGTTACCATTTGCCGCTAGATTGCGGTATTTGGTAACTTCAGCGGTCATTGGTACTAGCGGGAAATAGTAACTTGTGCGTTAATTGGTAACTTGAAGTTACCAAATCACGCAGGGGCAGACAATTTATAAGAGTTATTCCCCGTTCATTGCTACTAGCGGGAAATAGTAACTTGTGCGTTAATTGGTAACATGAAGTTACCAAATCACGCAGGGGCAGACAATTTATAAGAGTTATTCCCCGTGTATTCGTCTAAAATGACTTTTCGACCCTTTTCAATGAGTTTTTTGGGTCCTCTTTCAGAAGTTAGATAGGGTTTGTCTGACTCTATCATCCCTTTAAGGGAGAGATTCAACGTATTACATATGTTGTCCTGACAAGAGTTTGAAAAAAAAAGTTACCAAATATCGCAAAATTATCTGCCCCTGAAATTCTTTTAAAATCATTTTTTCATATATTTCTCCGGAATTGAAGGTTTCTTTTAACACACCTGATAGAAAATTCTTTCTTGTTACTATGCACACCACTAAAATGCATATAACTCTTCTCAGAAGCGAGATAGGTTAGGGTAGTTACCATATCCCGCTCAAAATTTGACCATAATTTGCCTAAAATTCTATGCGAGTTATCGCCCGCTTAGGTTACCAAATATCGCTCGGCGTTACCAAATCCCGCAGTTCATATTAATTAACATAATTGAAAGTAAACAGCTCAATTTGAAGAAATAAAGGAGATATTACGAAGAAATAAAAGACTTTCAGTTTCTTTTAATTTTTCCTGGTGGATTATTTATAGCAAGGGTATATACTTCGACGTCGCTCCAGAAATAATTTATTCTATGAGACATAATTCTGTGGATCTTTTCTACTTCGTCATCGTAACTATAATTGCTCTTTCGAATACTATTCCTCCTTTATTTCTGGTTTGATTTCAATTATAATTGATTTATATTCTGTTAATTTTATTCTGTTCTCGAGGATTCCAGTTGGCATGGTTACCGTAAAATCCCGTGTATTGGCCGCACTTTTTTTCGTCAGAAAATCGTTCAAAAGTAGGGGTGCACTCAATACATAGGAACAAAATTCAACCCTTTTTTTCCAGGTCGTTTTCACAGTGCCAAGGACCATTTTCTTCAATTGATTACTCTTCGTTACAAGTTACGTCTAAGTTTACTACTATTACTCTAATTTCAGACATTCATATACATCAGTCCTACCTGTTGTAGTCGTATACATCTACCCTATCTGTTGGAAGAAAGATATTTGTTTCATAATAATAAATCATAATGAAAAACGATCTTTGTTTTTCTTTTATTTCCATTGTGTATTCCGCCATTTTGAACTGCTGTCGCTTATATCATCTACAATTGTACACACAAATTGCATGTAGCTTAAAACATAAATAATACCAATAAACGATTAAACACCTATAATCTTTGTTATATATTCTGAATTATCTTTAATGTTGTATTTTATTATTTTTTTTTTTATTTCAGAAATGCATTTATAGGTGCAATTCGTTAGGCATTGTATTGTCGCGTCATTGCTATATATAGCATAGACTACTAAATTGTCACGTAGGCTATGCCCTAACAAAAAAATACTATAGTAAACTATAGTTAACTATAGTTTACTATAGTTAACTATACTAAATCAAAGTTCCAAAGTTTTTACTATAGTAAATCAAGGTTCCAAAGTTTTCACTATAGTAAATCAAAGTTCCAAAGTTTTTACTATAGTAAATCAAAGCTCTAAAGTTTTCACTATAGTAAATCAAAGTTCCAAAGTTCTCACTATAGTAAACCAAACTTTCTTACAATAGTAAATTAAAGTTCCAAAGTTTTCACTACTGTAAATCAAAGTTCCAAAGTTTTTACTATAGTTAATCAAAGTTCCAAAGTAAATCAGAGTTCCAAAGTTTTTACTATAGTAAATCAAATTTCCGAAGTTTTCACTATAGTAAACAAAGTTTTTACTATAGTAAATCAAAGTTCCAAAGTTTTCACTATAGTAAATCAAAGTTCCAAAGTTTTCACTACTGTAAATCAAAGTTCCAAAGTTTTTACTATAGTTAATCAAAGTTCCAAAGTAAATCAAAGTTCCAAAGTTTTCACTATAGTAAATCAAAGTTCCAAAGTTCTCACTATAGTAAACCAAACTTTTTTACTATAGTAAATCAAAGTTCCAAAGTTTTCACTACTGTAAATCAAAGTTCCAAAGTTTTTACTATAGTTAATCAAAGTTCCAAAGTAAATCAAAGTTCCAAAGTTTTTACTATAGTAAATCAAATTTCCGAAGTTTTAACTATAGTAAACAAAGTTTTTACTATAGTAAATCAAAGTTCCAAAGTTTTCACTACAGTAAATCAAAGTTCCAAAGTTTTCACTATAGTAAACCAAAGTTTTTACTATAGTAAATCAAAGTTCCAAAGTTTTCACTACAGTAAATCAAAGTTCCAAAGTTTTTAATATAGTTAATCAAAGTTCCAAAGTTTTCCCTATAGTAAACCAAAGTTTTTACTATAGTAAATCAAAGTTCCAAAGTTTTTACTATAGCAAATCAAAGTTCCAAAGTTTTCACTATAGTAAATCAAAGTTCCAAAGTTCTCACTATAGTAAACCAAAGTTTTTTACTATAGTAAATCAAAGTTCCAAAGTTTTCACTACTGTAAATCAAAGTTCCAAAGTTTTTACTATAGTAAATCAAATTTCCGAAGTTTTCACTATAGTAAACAAAGTTTTTACTATAGTAAATCAAAGTTCCAAAGTTTTCACTACAGTAAATCAAAGTTCCAAAGTTTTCACTATAGTAAATCAAAGTTCCAAAGTTCTCACTATAGTAAACCAAACTTTTTTACTATAGTAAATCAAAGTTCCAAAGTTTTCACTACTGTAAATCAAAGTTCCAAAGTTTTTACTATAGTTAATCAAAGTTCCAAAGTAAATCAAAGTTCCAAAGTTTTTACTATAGTAAATCAAATTTCCGAAGTTTAAACTATAGTACACAAAGTTTTTACTATAGTAAATCAAATTTCCGAAGTTTTCACTATAGTAAACAAAGTTTTTACTATAGTAAATCAAAGTTTCAAAGTTTTCACTATAGTAAACAAAGTTTTTACTATAGTAAATCAAAGTTCCAAAGTTTTCACTACAGTAAATCAAAGTTCCAAAGTTTTCACTATAGTAAACCAAAGTTTTTACTATAGTAAATCAAAGTTCCAAAGTTTTCACTACAGTAAATCAAAGTTCCAAAGTTTTTACTATAGTAAATCAAAGTTCCAAAGTTTTTACTATAGTTAATCAAAGTTCCATAGTAAATCAAAGTTCCAAAGTTTTTACTATAGTAAATCAAAGTTCCAAAGTTTTCATTATAGTAAATCAAAGTTCCAAAGTTTTTACTATAGTTAATCAAAGTTCCAAAGTAAATCAAAGTTCCAAAGTTTTTACTTATAGTAAATAAAATTTCCGAAGTTTTCACTATAGTAAACAAAGTTTTTACTATAGCAAATCAAAGTTCCAAAGTTTTCACTACAGTAAATCAAAGTTCCAAAGTTTTCACTATAGTAAACCAAAGTTTTTACTATAGTAAATCAAATTTCCAAAGTTTTCACTACAGTAAATCAAAGTTCCAAAGTTTTCACTATAGTAAATCAAAGTTCCAAAGTTTTCCCTATAGTAAACCAAAGTTTTTACCACAGTAAGTCAAAGTTCCAAAGTTTTCACTACAGTAAATCAAAGTTCCAAAGTTTTTACTATAGTTAATCAAAATTCCATAGTAAATCAAAGTTCCAAAGTTTTTACTATAGTAAATCAAAGTTCCAAATTTTTTACCTTGATACTATAGTTATCTATAGTACACTATAGTTAACTATAGTTTACTATAGTATTTTTTTGTTAGGGTGGCCATTGTTTTTTTAACAATTATCACCTGAACACATGTAATGAAAGCAACAATTTTTTTTAGAACTTGATTAACAATACTATAGTTAAATCACAAGCACATAGATACAATCAAGCACATTAACTAGCACATTCAACTTCAAAAATAAATATTAAATTGTCATTTAGCAAGTCACAGCACTGATTGTTAACTACATTGACACTAATTCACTGGCGACCATGAATGTTCCAGTTGACGTCTTCCTCCTCAAATCCTTGGAATTCCTCTTCCTCACTGTCACTTTGGAAGAGATTGGCGTATTCTTCCTCGGTCCAAGGGAAATCCGTGTCGGTGTAGTAGGGTTGATCATCACGCTTTCCTTTGTTCTCTTCAACTACAAAAACCTAGAGTGTCATCTTTCAGAATGTGATAAACCCGAAACTTTTCGACCACTTGCTGCTCTTCTTTAATTCTCCTACCCTTTAGAAAGGCTTCAATTGAAAAAGGTTACCATTTCCCGCACAAGTTACCCAATCCCGCTTTGTTACCAAATCCCGCTATACCGTTACCAAATCCCGCTCTAAGTTACCAAATCACGCTTTTGCTTTGTTCTCTTTAACTACAGAAGCCTAGAGTGTCATCTTTCAGAATGTGATAAACTTGCAACTTTTTGAACACTTGTTGCTCTTCTTTAATTCTCCTGCCCTTTAGAAAGGCTTCAATTGAAAAAAGGTTACCATTTCCCGCACAAGTTACCCAATCCCGCTTTGTTACCAAATCCCGATATACCGTTACCAAATCCCGCTCTAGGTTACCATTTCCCGCACAAGTTACCCAATCCCGCACAAGTTACCAATTATCGCTTTAGGTTACAAAATAACGCTCTAAGTTACCAAATCACTCATTTGCTTTGTTTTCAAAAACTATTGAAGCCAAGGGTGTCATCTTCCTGCATGTGAAAAATTACGAACCCATTGACCCAATAATGCTCTTATCCATTTGTTATGCCCATTAGAAATGGTTTCAATGAGCTTACGTTACCATTTCCCGCACTTCACGTTACCAAATACCGTTGGAAACTATTTCAGGATTTTCGTTGAAGCAATAAATAAAATTCGAGAATTCATCATAGACGTTAAGTATCTGGAGCCTTTAAATTTTCTTCTAAGAAGCCGTGAAGAGCAAGGTGACGGGGATCTGCAGTACGTCTTCTACTTCTAGCGCGCTACCTGTAAAAGAGATGAGGGGGTTAAATATCCTTGTAAACACAGAAGACGGAGGACTGCAACAAGACTAAAGCAAACAACAAAGTATTTTGCGAGTGGAACACACCAACCAGGCAAACTACACGTAGGAGGAAGGAGGAAATGGAGAGACCACCATTGCTTAAAAGATTGAAGAATGCAACTGGAAATGAAGATCTGGAAAGTGGTGGGGAAGACCCATGCATTCTTTGTCGGGGATCTTTTAGATGAAGAAAAAATCTTCGGGGATTGCTTCAACATGGCCATGGAGCAGTGGCAGGCTAGCACTGTGAAAGCTTATATGACAAGCTTGCGAGACTTTTTAGCATTTTGCGTGAAGGCAGACCTCCCAACTGGAAGAAAGCAAGACCTAACCTCCATCGAATGATGCAGTTGCTAAAAGATGCAAGGAAGAGCTTGCGCAAAAAAAATTGCACAGCGAAAACCAGAAGTGGAGGCAGATGCGTTAAGTTTGTGTTTTTTTTTATAAACACTAGCACCATCATAAAACCCTCACTATAACCTGCATTGCATGAATCAGATCAGAGTAAGAAGAGGGGACCATTACCCAGCTACAGCCAATCTTAAAATGAAAAAGAATTGGGAGGGAAATGCACACAGGGAGGAGAAGGAGGTACAAGAGGTGGATGGGAAGTGTATACGCAAGGAATGGAGAATTTTACCATATGTTATGACACACTAATGTCAGACAGATTCAATCCCCAAAGAAAACAGTCAGAGGGAAAGGGATATAGAGAAAACCGTAAATGCTGTGAATTGCAAGAGATATTTAACCCCTCACCTGTGTGAGCTGTGTGAGGATAACCTGGATAATCTGGTACAGAATCTCCCCAAGTTGGTCCTGCAGCTTCAGGTTTGCAATGTTGTGCCAGGTTGGACTGCTTAGCTGAGCTGCAAAATTTTTGCAATCATTTAAAAAGTATTCCGGAAAAAGAATAATAGTATTCTGGAAAAAACAATTCCATAGTTTTCCGGAAAAAAAAATCCCTGAAACCGGAATTTTTTTTTTCCGGAATGCAATATTCCGGGGAAAAAATTCCGTTTTTAGTGGAACTCTTCTGTGTTTGGAACTTTTCTAAGTTTGGAGCTCTTTTGTGTTTGGAACTCTTCTGTGTTTGGAGCTTTTCTGTGTTTGGAACTCTTCTGTGTTTGGAGCTCTTTTGTGTTTGTAACTCTTCTGCGCGTCCAAAACAGAGAAGAGTTCCGATAAATAATAAATCTGATGCAATAACTTGTCTTAAGACAAAATGATATTTAAACTTTTTTTTAATGAATTAAGTTTTACAATTGTATAAACAGATAATAAATGCAGACTTACCTTAGTTTTCCTCGCCCAGTTGCTTTAGCAAGGCTATAATCTTTTGTAAGTCTACACACTCAAAACTCCCGATGACTGCACAACAACAACAAAAATTAACGCTAACAACAGTACCCTCTTTAAAGTCAACGCAATCACAAGATGAAACACTTCCTTTAAGTTTGGCTTAATGGTGGCTTATAGGTCCTTAATGATGGTTTAATGGTTGTCTTTAAGTCACCATTAAGCACCTTTAAGCTACATTTAAGTAATAAATACACCACCATTAAGTTACCATTAAGCCATCTCAAAGTCCTTAATGGATGCTTAAAGGTAGCTTAATGGTGGCTTAATGGTGGCTTATGGGTGCTTAATGGTAGCTTCTAGACAATCATTAAGTCACCATTAAGCCACCATTAAGCCAGACTTATAGGTGCTTAATGTCCAAACTCCATTAAGCTACCATTAAACCACCTTTAAGCCACCATTAAGTCACCATTACGCAGTCGATAAAACTGCTTTTATGGGTTAAATATTACTTTTATAATGATTTCTTCACAAAAATTATAAATGTCGAGTTTATACATTTGTTAATTCGGCGAAAATAATGTAAAAGAGAGAAAATTTAAAAAAAAAATAAATGAAAAAAAAAGCATTCCCAACAGGATTCGATCCCACGACCTTTAGATTGGAGGGCGAACGCTCTAATCACTGAGCTATCGAGGCTGTTGAAAACCACTTGAAATATAACAACTTTATTTTTAACAAAACTTGTTTGTAATACCTGTACATGTATTTTTTCTGATGTTTATATTTATTAATCAATAATACAAATAATTATATTTATATATTTAAAAAAAGAAACTTTTATAAAGTTTTATATTACGTTAAAATTTCTGAACCGTGGACCGGAGTTCGGTGTGATCGTGTGAAACAACTTTTTGATTTTTAAGTAACTGAATTCCTCGTTCTGTAATTCGCAGATTCATAAGCATGAAAAGATTGAAATTCAACACATATAACAAAATTTTGTTATTAAAAAGGAATATATCATCGAAAGAGAACGATGGGGGAAAACAGATTATAGTTCTTATAAATATGCTGCGAATATTTACGATTTTTGACAATCTTTGCGTAACAAGTAAGTTATAAAATATTTTTGTAACATATCATCTTCGGTTTTAATTCTTTTTATATCATTATGGGTATCAAAATAATTGTCGTTTTGTGTACAATCATAATTTCTAATTTGTTATATGCTTGCGTAAATTTTAAGTTTTGTAAAAATAATATATCATCAAAATCTGTCACTGTACATGTAGTTTCCTGTTAATTGACCGGGGACTGGTGGGGACACCTAATTAAGGTCCATTGTCTAACTAGTCGATATACTGTACACTGATTATTTTACCCCGCTTCTCAATGTGTATAAATCTGGTCGGATGCCCTGTTTAATCTGATCGGCTGTTCTTCTGAAAATTCATTTCGAAATAACAATCATTGAACAGTTGTTGAAGACCGACTATATTTTGATCAATTCTTACTGCTGCATTATTTTAAATAAATTCTTACTTCTGCAGTATTTTAAAAGAAAGGAAAAAATAATGGTACTTAACCACGAATTAATTCAAATTATTCATGAAGTAATTCAATGATGGGCAATATAATCTTTACCTATATTTTTTTATATCTTAAACATTTCTCTACCCAAAGAAAAATTAAGAGACTTAGAGATATTCCAGTAGAAAATGACTCTAATTACAACATTTCCTATGAATTCGGCAGCGGAACGTGGCTCTCCAAACATGAAAGAAAAATATGCGATTCTTTTAAAAATTAATATACATGTGTATTATGTATTTATGGAAAAAAATAATTTTAATACAAGTATTCAAACAAACTGATTTTAGGGAGGGAAAATTTTAAGGCATTTGGTGAAGCTCTTCTCGGTTCCTGAGTTTATACGCATTGACAAAAATGTTAGAAATAGCGAGAAAAAAAATATGAATTGAGTAAGTATTTGCGTAAATGATTCTGAAACAACTTCAAACTTAACAAGTTAGTTTAAAGACTTTTAAGTTTGGACATTAAGCCACCATTAAACTGCAGCTTAAAGGTGGCTTAATGGTAGCTTAATGAAGTTTGGACATTAAGCACCTAGAAGCTGCAGCTTAATGGTGGCTTAATGGTGGCTTAAAGGAATTAACTTCTATAAGCTACCATTAAGCTACCATTAAGCCACCATTAAGCGATTGCTTAAAGATGGTCTTTCGTCCTGTGAATCGAAAAATTCTCAGCGTTCTGATCGCCTATAAACTGTAAATTACCTAGAAAATCTGTCTCGTCCATAAACACAACCTTACCGTTGAAAAATGGCGTTGTTTTGAATTGATGACGTATTAGTGCTGGATATGACATCACAGGTTCACTGCAGATGTCTGCCGGGACTACTTTCGGAAGTATGACGTCGTGGGAATGTTGTAGAACAATATCTGGGGCTCACTACAGGTTATACATATAAAATAATTATTTCTAAGTGTTTTGAATTACTTCTTGTTATTTTATGAGTGGTAACTATTAAATACCATTGAAATAATTTTAAAAAGAAAAAATTATAATTTTATTTATTTTCATAGAAAATAAGTAGTTATTAGTCTTTGACATCTCAAAGCGGGCTAAGCTCTGATTGGTCAGCAAATGAGGGCCTCTTCCGCCCAAAAAGTCTTCAGTCGTGTTCCCGAATTTTTCGGCGCTTAGCTTCGCCCGCACAAGTTACCCAATCCCGCTTTGTTACCAAATCCCGCTATACCGTTACCAAATCCCGCTCTAAGTTACCAAATCACGCTTTTGCTTTGTTCTCTTTAACTACAGAAGCCTAGAGTGTCATCTTTCAGAATGTGATAAACTTGCAACTTTTTGAACACTTGTTGCTCTTCTTTAATTCTCCTGCCCTTTAGAAAGGCTTCAATTGAAAAAAGGTTACCATTTCCCGCACAAGTTACCCAATCCCGCTTTGTTACCAAATCCCGATATACCGTTACCAAATCCCGCTCTAGGTTACCATTTCCCGCACAAGTTACCCAATCCCGCACAAGTTACCAATTATCGCTTTAGGTTACAAAATAACGCTCTAAGTTACCAAATCACTCATTTGCTTTGTTTTCAAAAACTATTGAAGCCAAGGGTGTCATCTTCCTGCATGTGAAAAATTGCGAACCCATTGACCCAATAATGCTCTTATCCATTTGTTATGCCCATTAGAAATGGTTTCAATGAGCTTACGTTACCATTTCCCGCACTTCACGTTACCAAATACCGTTGGAAACTATTTCAGGATTTTCGTTGAAGCATTAAATAAAATTCGAGAATTCATCATAGACGTTAAGTATCTGGAGCCTTTAAATTTTCTTCTAAGAAGCCGTGAAGATCAAGGTGACGGGGATCTGCAGTACGTCTTCTACTTCTAGCGCGCTACCTGTAAAAGAGATGAGGGGGTTAAATATCCTTGTAAATACAGAAGACGGAGGACTGCAACAAGACTAAAGCAAACAACAAAGTATTTTGCGAGTGGAACACACCAACCAGGCAAACTACACGTAGGAGGAAGGAGGAAATGGAGAGACCACCATTGCTTGAAAGATTGAAGAATGCAACTGGAGATGAAGATCTGGAAAGTGGTGGGGAAGACCCATGCATTCTTTGTCGGGGATCTTTTAGATGAAGAAAAAATCTTCGGGGATTGCTTCAACATGGCCATGGAGCAGTGGCAGGCTAGCACTGTGAAAGCTTATATGACAAGCTTGCGAGACTTTTTAGCATTTTGCGTGAAGGCAGACCTCCCAACTGGAAGAAAGCAAGACCTAACCTCCATCGAATGATGCAGTTGCTAAAAGATGCAAGGAAGAGCTTGCGCAAAAAAAATTGCACAGCGAAAACCAGAAGTGGAGGCAGATGCGTTAAGTTTGTGTTTTTTTTATAAACACTAGCACCATCATAAAACCCTCACTATAACCTGCATTGCATGAATCAGATCAGAGTAAGAAGAGGGGACCATTACCCAGCTACAGCCAATCTTAAAATGAAAAAGAATTGGGAGGGAAATGCACACAGGGAGGAGAAGGAGGTACAAGAGGTGGATGGGAAGTGTATACGCAAGGAATGGAGAATTTTACCATATGTTATGACACACTAATGTCAGACAGATTCAATCCCCAAAGAAAACAGTCAGAGGGAAAGGGATATAGAGAAAACCGTAAATGCTGTGAATTGCAAGAGATATTTAACCCCTCACCTGTGTGAGCTGTGTGAGGATAACCTGGATAATCTGGTACAGAATCTCCCCAAGTTGGTCCTGCAGCTTCAGGTTTGCAATGTTGTGCCAGGTTGGACTGCTTAGCTGAGCTGCAAAATTTTTGCAATCATTTAAAAAGTATTCCGGAAAAAGAATAATAGTATTCTGGAAAAAACAATTCCATAGTTTTCCGGAAAAAAAAATCCCTGAAACCGGAATTTTTTTTTTCCGGAATGCAATATTCCGGGGAAAAAATTCCGTTTTTAGTGGAACTCTTCTGTGTTTGGAACTTTTCTAAGTTTGGAGCTCTTTTGTGTTTGGAACTCTTCTGTGTTTGGAGCTTTTCTGTGTTTGGAACTCTTCTGTGTTTGGAGCTCTTTTGTGTTTGTAACTCTTCTGCGCGTCCAAAACAGAGAAGAGTTCCGATAAATAATAAATCTGATGCAATAACTTGTCTTAAGACAAAATGATATTTAAACTTTTTTTTAATGAATTAAGTTTTACAATTGTATAAACAGATAATAAATGCAGACTTACCTTAGTTTTCCTCGCCCAGTTGCTTTAGCAAGGCTATAATCTTTTGTAAGTCTACACACTCAAAACTCCCGATGACTGCACAACAACAACAAAAATTAACGCTAACAACAGTACCCTCTTTAAAGTCAACGCAATCGAAAAAATCTCAGCGTTCTGATCGCCTATAAACTGTAAATTACCTAGAAAATCTGTCTCGTCCATAAACACAACCTTACCGTTGAAAAATGGCGTTGTTTTGAATTGATGACGTATTAGTGCTGGATATGACATCACAGGTTCACTGCAGATGTCTGCCGGGACTACTTTCGGAAGTATGACGTCGTGGGAATGTTGTAGAACAATATCTGGGGCTCACTACAGGTTATACATATAAAATAATTATTTCTAAGTGTTTTGAATTACTTCTTGTTATTTTATGAGTGGTAACTATTAAATACCATTGAAATAATTTTAAAAAGAAAAAATTATAATTTTATTTATTTTCATAGAAAATAAGTAGTTATTAGTCTTTGACATCTCAAAGCGGGCTAAGCTCTGATTGGTCAGCAAATGAGGGCCTCTTCCGCCCAAAAAGTCTTCAGTCGTGTTCCCGAATTTTTCGGCGCTTAGCTTCGCCCGCACAAGTTACCCAATCCCGCTTTGTTACCAAATCCCGCTATACCGTTACCAAATCCCGCTCTAAGTTACCAAATCACGCTTTTGCTTTGTTCTCTTTAACTACAGAAGCCTAGAGTGTCATCTTTCAGAATGTGATAAACTTGCAACTTTTTGAACACTTGTTGCTCTTCTTTAATTCTCCTGCCCTTTAGAAAGGCTTCAATTGAAAAAAAGGTTACCATTTCCCGCACAAGTTACCCAATCCCGCTTTGTTACCAAATCCCGATATACCGTTACCAAATCCCGCTCTAGGTTACCATTTCCCGCACAAGTTACCAATTATCGCTTTAGGTTACAAAATAACGCTCTAAGTTACCAAATCACTCATTTGCTTTGTTTTCAAAAACTATTGAAGCCAAGGGTGTCATCTTCCTGCATGTGAAAAATTAAGAACCCATTGACCCAATAATGCTCTTATCCATTTGTTATGCCCATTAGAAATATTTTCAATGAGCTTACGTTACCATTTCCCGCACTTCACGTTACCTAATACCGTTGGAAACTGTTTCAATAATACAAAACACAAAATGACCAAAATTTGACCCATCTTTTTGGATAGGAAATGACCCAGATCGTATAGAAAACACGACCCCCCCCCAAAATTTTTTTTTTCTGTTAGAGTTAGTCTTTTTTCCAGTGTTACCAAATAGCGGAAAGAACTCTTCATTAAAACACATTTAATAAAACGCTAAAAGAAATCATAGTGCTATACTTTGGTTGAAACGATCAAAATACTTAAATAATATCTTGCATACCTTCCAAAACCCTTGAATGTCATGAAGACTTTGAATTCTTCATGAGAAGATCCCAGTAGCTAGTAAGACGAAAAATCAAATGAATTTGAAAAAAAAAATCAGGAATAATTAGAAAGGGTGTGCTAAGTAAGGTGTATTGGGTAATGGGTGGAGGTATACTAGATCAGCTTAATGAGAAATGAGTCAGAGTATATTAGATCAGGGTTTGGGGTTATATTAACTTCTTGATATTATAAGTTCAAAATATAGCCATATTGAGGGATGTAATATTGTCACTTCCTGTATGTAAACACTACAAATTATAACAAATCAATCACTGAGTAAGAACTTGATTGCTTTTTATGGTCATATACTCCTTAAGGAAAGAAGAAAAAATGTCAATATTCAGAAGAGTAAGCCTTCATCAGCTGTGTTTCAGACTTTTACTTTCTTCATCATTATATCGCCTGGTAGCTATCAACGAGCAGTGGTCACCCACCCAATAGTACTTCACGCTAGACGTCGCTTAACTTGCGTCATGCAAAGCGTGATACATACCTCACAGCCAGAGAAGCTACCTTGTTGTAAGTATTTCAAAATCTCTTATATATCTCAGCCATGTCTGTTAGGGTTAGGGTTAGGGTTACCAATTATGTCACTTTGGTTCATTTGACTTTTTACGTTATTCAGCACTAAATTTTTTTACTAATTTAAAATGATTCAAAATTGTTCAATATCCTTTCTTTATGCATCATTATACATTGGATACATTCTCTATTTAAGTTTCAAACAGTGATTCGAAGAATAAAAGAAGACAGTTTAACGAAAATATTTAATGAAAATCTAAAATCAAGTTAAGTTTGTTAGCAAAAATCCCTGAAACCGGAATTTTTTTTTTCCGGAATGCAATATTCCGGAAAAAAAATTCCGGTTTTAGTCGAACTCTTCTGTGTTTGGAACTCTTCTGTGTTTGTAACTTTTCTGAGTTTGGAGCTCTTTTGTGTTTGGAACTCTTCTGTGTTTGGAGCTCTTTTGTATTTGGAACTCTTCTGTGTTTGGAGCTCTTTTGTGTTTGGAACTCTTCTGCGCGTCCAAAACCCCACTATAGGTTACCATTTCCCGCACAAGTTACCCAATCCCGCTATACCGTTACCAAATCCCGCTCTTTTGTGTTTGGAACTCTTCTGTGTTTGGAGCTCTTTTGTGTTTGGAACTCTTCTGCGCGTCCAAGATCACAGAGAGCGCGCGCTGACTTTGTGTATATGATAACGCCAGCTTCGGGGTTAGCGTGGGATCTTTAGGTCGTCACATAGAACAGTGTAAGCACACAGTGTCCCTAACGCTGCAGAGTGCGGACGGAAAAATTTGCCAGGGAAGAGAACGCTAAAAGGTAGACAATTTATTTTTTGGGAGAATATTTTAGAATTTATATTTTGAAACAGTTTCTTAGACGGAAAATTTCTTTTAATATGTATACTGCAAAATCACGTATTTTCGTGGTGTCAAATTGTATTTGTTCTTCGGGTTTTCATTTCATGGTTCAATGAGAAAGAATTACTTAAACTTCAACTTTTTTTCATCTCGTAGATGACATAAATTTCTTGGGTCTCGACATGCAAAGAAAATAACGATAATTAAACCCCACGAAAATTAGTGATTAACAGTACGTTTCCTTTTTTTAAGTTAAGGTTGCATTTTATTTCATAACTGAATAATATAGACGAGAAAAACTGCCAAGTTAAGAATGCGTTAATTACGCAAAAATCAACTGCTATTAAACAGAATTTTATTTAATTAATTTTTTATAATTGTAATTTGATAATTCTGTAAAACTTAAACCAATATGAGCAGGAATTTCATGTTGTAAGCAAGTTAGTCACTTTAAAACATTGAAGGTTTATAAATTTTGGTTGTTCATTTTTATGGCGTTGGGAAAAAAATTGAGTAGATATAACTGAAATGAGATATTAATTGTCGTCCTGTACAACAATTGAATTTCTCTTTAACATTCGCAATTCAAAGAAATTTTCTGCTCATATTGGGAAAGAATATTTCAGATTTAGTTATTATTGAATATGCGTGATGTGTGTATGTAAATAAAGATTGGGGGTAACGTAGGCGTCAATTAGCGCCTAAGACCCGGAGAGCATGTAATAAATTAGGAGGTACCCCAGCAAATTGCGAGGTACCTCTCTGTGAGAATGAAAATGAGTGTAAAGCATGGCGATAAACTTAAAATAGTTTTGCCTTATAAATGATTAGTGCAGTTTTTTATGTTTACGGTATCATTTAGAAGATGTTATCAAATAAAAATGATCTATCATAGACATTTACAAAGTTTGATTATTGTCTGATAAATTGCAATTTGACTGTACGTTGAAGTCTATGGAGAGAGCAGATTTAATTAACATATTGTAAAAAGTAATTTGAATTTTATACATATCTCTCGGTAAAATATTGTATAAGATCCCAATTTGAAATGCAAAAAAATCAGATACCGGAGATAATTTGAGAAAATTAGAATTCTCTCATTGTCATAAAGGGGCAGAGAATTTGAGAAACATATATAATGCAAAATAGCCAGATTTAAAATGTTACCAATTATGTCACTTTGGTTCATTTGACTTTTTACGTTATTCAGCAATACATTTTAACTAATTTAAAATGATTCAAAATTGTTCAATATCCTTTCTTTATGCATCATTATACATTGGATACATTCTCTATTTAAGTTTTAAACAGTGATTCGAAGAATAAAAGAAGACAGTTTAACGAAAATATTTAATGAACATCTAAAATCAAGTTAAGTTTGTTAGCAAAAATCCCTGAAACCGGAAATTTTTTTCCGGAATGTAATATTCCGGAAAAAAAATTCCGGTTTTAGTGGAACTCTTCTGTGTTTGGAACTCTTCTGTGTTTGCAACTTTTTTTGAGTTTGGAGCTCTTTTGTATTTGGAACTCTTCTGTGTTTGGAGCTCTTTTGTATTTGGAACTCTTCTGTGTTTGGAGCTCTTTTGTGTTTGGAACTCTTCTGCGCGTCCAAAACCCCACTATAGGTTACCATTTCCCGCACAAGTTACCCAATCCCGCTATACTGTTACCAAATCCCGCTCTTTTGTGTTTGGAACTCTTCTGTGTTTGGAGCTCTTTTGTGTTTGGAACTCTTCTGCGCGTCCAAGATCACAGAGAGCGCGCGCTGACTTTGTGTATATGATAACGCCAGCTTCGGGGTTAGCGTGGGATCTTTAGGTCGTCACATAGAACAGTGTAAGCACACAGTGTCCCTAACGCTGCAGAGTGCGGACGGAAAAATTTGCCAGGGAAGAGAACGCTAAAAGGTAGACAATTTATTTTTTGGGAGAATATTTTAGAATTTATATTTTGAAACAGTTTCTTAGACGGAAAATTTCTTTTAATATGTATACTGCAAAATCACGTATTTTCGTGGTGTCAAATTGTATTTGTTCTTCGGGTTTTCATTTCATGGTTCAATGAGAAAGAATTACTTAAACTTCAACTTTTTTTCATCTCGTAGATGACATAAATTTCTTGGGTCTCGACATGCAAAGAAAATAACGATAATTAAACCCCACGAAAATTAGTGATTAACAGTACGTTTCCTTTTTTTAAGTTAAGGTTGCATTTTATTTCATAACTGAATAATATAGACGAGAAAAACTGCCAAGTTAAGAATGCGTTAATTACGCAAAAATCAACTGCTATTAAACAGAATTTTATTTAATTAATTTTTTATAATTGTAATTTGATAATTCTGTAAAACTTAAACCAATATGAGCAGGAATTTCATGTTGTAAGCAAGTTAGTCACTTTAAAACATTGAAGGTTTATAAATTTTGGTTGTTCATTTTTATGGCGTTGGGAAAAAAATTGAGTAGATATAACTGAAATGAGATATTAATTGTCGTCCTGTACAACAATTGAATTTCTCTTTAACATTCGCAATTCAAAGAAATTTTCTGCTCATATTGGGAAAGAATATTTCAGATTTAGTTATTATTGAATGTGCGTGATGTGTGTATGTAAATAAAGATTGGGGGTAACGTAGGCGTCAATTAGCGCCTAAGACCCGGAGAGCATGTAATAAATTAGGAGGTACCCCAGCAAATTGCGAGGTACCTCTCTGTGAGAATGAAAATGAGTGTAAAGCATGGCGATAAACTTAAAATAGTTTTGCCTTATAAATGATTAGTGCAGTTTTTTATGTTTACGGTATCATTTAGAAGATGTTATCAAATAAAAATGATCTATCATAGACATTTACAAAGTTTGATTATTGTCTGATAAATTGCAATTTGACTGTACGTTGAAGTCTATGGAGAGAGCAGATTTAATTAACATATTGTAAAAAGTAATTTGAATTTTATACATATCTCTCGGTAAAATATTGTATAAGATCCCAATTTGAAATGCAAAGAAATCAGATACCGGAGATAATTTGAGAAAATTAGAATTCTCTCATTGTCATAAAGGGGCAGAGAATTTGAGAAACATATATAATGCAAAATAGCCAGATTTAAAATGTTACCAATTATGTCACTTTGGTTCATTTGACTTTTTACGTTATTCAGCAATACATTTTAACTAATTTAAAATGATTCAAAATTGTTCAATATCCTTTCTTTATGCATCATTATACATTGGATACATTCTCTATTTAAGTTTTAAACAGTGATTCGAAGAATAAAAGAAGACAGTTTAACGAAAATATTTAATGAACATCTAAAATCAAGTTAAGTTTGTTAGCAAAAATCCCTGAAACCGGAAATTTTTTTCCGGAATGTAATATTCCGGAAAAAAAATTCCGGTTTTAGTGGAACTCTTCTGTGTTTGGAACTCTTCTGTGTTTGCAACTTTTTTTGAGTTTGGAGCTCTTTTGTATTTGGAACTCTTCTGTGTTTGGAGCTCTTTTGTATTTGGAACTCTTCTGTGTTTGGAGCTCTTTTGTGTTTGGAACTCTTCTGCGCGTCCAAAACCCCACTATAGGTTACCATTTCCCGCACAAGTTACCCAATCCCGCTATACTGTTACCAAATCCCGCTCTTTTGTGTTTGGAACTCTTCTGTGTTTGGAGCTCTTTTGTGTTTGGAACTCTTCTGCGCGTCCAAGATCACAGAGAGCGCGCGCTGACTTTGTGTATATGATAACGCCAGCTTCGGGGTTAGCGTGGGATCTTTAGGTCGTCACATAGAACAGTGTAAGCACACAGTGTCCCTAACGCTGCAGAGTGCGGACGGAAAAATTTGCCAGGGAAGAGAACGCTAAAAGGTAGACAATTTATTTTTTGGGAGAATATTTTAGAATTTATATTTTGAAACAGTTTCTTAGACGGAAAATTTCTTTTAATATGTATACTGCAAAATCACGTATTTTCGTGGTGTCAAGTTGTATTTGTTCTTCGGGTTTTCATTTCATGGTTCAATGAGAAAGAATTACTTAAACTTCAACTTTTTTTCATCTCGTAGATGACATAAATTTCTTGGGTCTCGACATGCAAAGAAAATAACGATAATTAAACCCCACGAAAATTAGTGATTAACAGTACGTTTCCTTTTTTTAAGTTAAGGTTGCATTTTATTTCATAACTGAATAATATAGACGAGAAAAACTGCCAAGTTAAGAATGCGTTAATTACGCAAAAATCAACTGCTATTAAACAGAATTTTATTTAATTAATTTTTTATAATTGTAATTTGATAATTCTGTAAAACTTAAACCAATATGAGCAGGAATTTCATGTTGTAAGCAAGTTAATCATTATAAAACATTGAAGGTTTATAAATTTTGGTTGTGCAGTTTTTTGGCGTTGGGAAAAAAATTGAGTAGATATAATTGAAATGAGGTATTAATTGTCGTCCTGTACAACAATTGAATTTCTCTTTAACATTCGCAATTCATAGAAATTTTCTGCTCAAACTGGAAAAAAATATTTCAAATTTAGTTATTATTGAATATGCGTGATGTGTGTATGTAAATAAAGATTGGGGGTAACGTAGGCGTCAATTAGCGCCTAAGACCCGGAGAGCATGTAATAAATTAGGAGGTACCCCAGCAAATTGCGAGGTACCTCTCTGTGAGAATGAAAATGAGTGTAAAGCATGACGATAAACTTAAAATAGTTTTGCCTTATAAATGATTAGTGCAGTTTTTTATGTTTACGGTATCATTTAGAAGATGTTATCAAATAAAAATGATCTATCATAGACATTTACAAAGTTTGATTATTGTCTGATAAATTGCAATTTGACTGTACGTTGAAGTCTATGGAGAGAGCAGATTTAATTAACATATTGTAAAAAGTAATTTGAATTTTATACATATCTCTCGGTAAAATATTGTATAAGATCCCAATTTGAAATGCAAAGAAATCAGATACCGGAGATAATTTGAGAAAATTAGAATTCTCTCATTGTCATAAAGGGGCAGAGAATTTGAGAAACATATATAATGCAAAATAGCCAGATTTAAAATGTTACCAATTATGTCACTTTGGTTCATTTGACTTTTTACGTTATTCAGCAATACATTTTAACTAATTTAAAATGATTCAAAATTGTTCAATATCCTTTCTTTATGCATCATTATACATTGGATACATTCTCTATTTAAGTTTTAAACAGTGATTCGAAGAATAAAAGAAGACAGTTTAACGAAAATATTTAATGAAAATCTAAAATCAAGTTAAGTTTGTTAGCAAAAATCCCTGAAACCGGAATTTTTTTTCCGGAATGCAAAATTCCGGAAAAAAAATCCCGGTTATAGTGGAACTCTTCTGTGTTTGGAACTCTTCTGTGTTTGCAACTTTTCTGAGTTTGGAGCTCTTTTGTGTTTGGAACTCTTCTGTGTTTGGAGCTCTTTTGTATTTGGAACTCTTCTGTGTTTGGAGCTCTTTTGTGTTTGGAACTCTTCTGCGCGTCCAAAACCCCACTATAGGTTACCATTTCTCGCACAAGTTTTGTTACAAAATCCCGCTACACTAATTCCCAAGTCCGGTCAAGGTAAGTATTTCCCGCACAAGTTAATATTTATTCTTATTTGTTTTCTTTTTGTTCTTTATAAATGAATAGAGATAAAAAATAGTTGTTTGTTTAATGTAGAGGAATGTGTTGCAAAATCTCCTAGAATAGTTTCTTTTTTAAGGAATTGGTATGAGTGAGGAAAAAGGTATAGAGTCTCTCCCTTCCGATGCAGGTATTACATGTAGTCATTTGTATTTTCTTACATCAAATCGCATATAAAGTTAATCAAGAAAGTGAAAGAGGATTAATTAAGATATCTAACATTTTGATAGCAAACATTAAAAGTGTAAATGTGTTTGCGGATTCAATAACAAAAAGCAGATGGCACGAAATATTTTAAATCTTAAATCTACATAATTCTGTTCTTTTCCAGTAATTGGCCCAGGTCAGCTGGTTGCCATTCCTGTCGGCTTGGCCATCCCCCCCGTTGACATCAGTAAGACACACAAGAGCACTCACAAATATATCAACTAATTTGTTATGCCTACTCTATGCATAATGCGTTTTTGAAGTACATAAAAATCATTTTACTGTAAGCGTGATTGATTACAAGCTGTATTTGTGCTATACTGTATAATACCTTTCATTTCAGAAATTTGGGATAGCTCTCATGAAATGACATCGGAGCAAGGTAATAAACAATCCACCTTTCGTTTGCTTGAAAATAAAGCATGTGCTTTCATCTTAACGTGCACATAAAGAGTGTTTTTAACTTTCATAGAAACAAAGATATATATAATATATTAATATACTATCCCTCCCTCCCCCACTCTCTCTCTCTCTCTCTCTCTGTAAGGGTGTGTGTGTAGAAGAGATAGAGATCTAATCAATTTTGTTATATATCTTTTGTTCTAAAGGATCTGGAGGGTTTATTCCAGAAGTGCCAGGTAGGAGTTAATTCAGCTTCTTCTCCTATCGATAATAGACACCAAATATATATTGATTTTTTTTTTTAAATTTTATGATATTTAATATTTATAATATATCATTTATTTCTCCTTCATATCATCTTATCGAGTTGCATTTTGTAATTACTGGAGCATTTTGTGATTCCTTTTAGTAGAGATGGAAGATGATGTGGCGGAGTCCCAGGGAAATAAAGATCCTTGTTTATCTGGTAATGAATCTGACCTAGATATTCTAGAAGCTGATGTGGCGGAGTCCCAGGGAAATAAAGATCCTTGTTTCTCTGGTAATGAATCTGACCTAGATATTCTATAATATCTAATAATATCGGAGATATTCTATAATTTGCAGTTGATATATCTAAGGGAAACAAGAATATAAGGATAAAATCATGCTGAAGAAAAAATGAACTTATTTTTTAACAATGTTTTTCCTAAATAACAGTTACAGTCATATTTTTTGGATATTTTCCCAGATGATACCAACGAAGAATCGTCTGTGAAACAGTGGAAGGAGGATAGCCTACAGAAATGGTTGGAGCATCAGTCCCAAATGGCGCGTGGGTCACACAAGTTGGACAGAGTTTCAACGTCTGTGTCGCTCCCCAAAGATAGAAGATTTGAGACTACAGGCTCTCAGATTTCCTCCAGGGAAGGAGAGCTTAGGAGAATGTTGAACGAAGCAATCACAGAAAAGGATTCAGAGAGTTTATTTTCCCTGGAGGAAATTTCAAAGTTCAGAAAAGGTAAAAAGAAAAAACCATTAACCCGAAAGACTGTTAAGGAAAAGAAAACTGTAAAAAGACTCCGACAAAAACATGCTTGTTTACAGTGTGGGAAGAGAGTTGTCCATATGCGGCGGCATATGAGGCAGGTCCATAAGCAGGAGGTGTTTGAAAAACCGGTGAGGCAAGGGCGTTACATTGTTCGCCAATGTATTTTGTGCAACAAGGCCATTGCGCGCTTTGGGGACCATCTGCGGAGGACGCACCACATCTCCAAAAGAGAACACATTGAGGACCTCCGCTTCCGAAGTCCCAAAGTTGTGGACAACTTTACGACGTAGGTTGAATTTTGAAGCATTAATTCAATCGTATAGAAATATATTTCTTCAATTATCCATATATCTTCATTTTGTAGTGATGAATGTGTACCTTCTCTACACCTGGAGGACCTTACAGACCCAAGTGATGATGAAAGGTTTGTGAGCACAAGCATACTTGTATGACTTTAAATTTGATTTTATTTGCACTACAGCTGAATAATCATTTGAACTGTTTGTAGGGAAAGTACCATGGACGCAGCTGAAAAAAGATGCATATCCTCACCCACTGCATCCTTGGAAAAATTGGAAGAAACAACTGAGATGGACCGGTTCGTATCAGCTTGCTTCGAGAAAATTAAAATTTAAACTTTTCCCATAATATTTTTTAATTCAGTGTGTATCATAAACCACATTGTAATTGTTTAAGTGTATGTCATTTGACCAAAAATAAAATAATGAAACCCAAAAAAATAACTGAAATATAAAAGGAAATTATACTGATTTACAAGTAAGATAGCATTTCTTGCTATGCGACATGTCCCTCGTCTTGATGATGCAGGTTAAGCAACGTCAAGCATGATCAGTACTTGGATGGGTGACAGCTGCACGTTGCAAGGTTTCACAAGGGGTTATCAAGTGATATAGTGATGATACAGCAACTTTCTGAATCACATTTGATTAAGAATTAAGCATCTGAATATCACACAAAAGTTTCTTTTGTTCTTAAAGATAAGGATTAGACTAATTCAGTAACTGCAGGAATTCATTGATCACAGTAAAAATAAGCATTCCTTTCTTAAACATTAAGGGTAAAATTGAATAAAAGCAGGAATTCTTTGCTCATAAAAATTAAGCATTTTTCAAATAAGCAAGGATTTTGTACAGTTAAGTAAGGATTAGGGTTAAAATAATCCATAGTTTTATTGTCATCTTAGTCACTCAGCTTCGGCAATTCCATTTAATAATCTAAGAGGCATCCGAACGAACCGTTATTTTAGTAACCATTTAATGCACAAACTCTTGGTTACTATTTCCCACCCTTTTCTCAAATCCCACAGAACACATAACAACCAAGTTGACATTGTAATACTCTTTTTCTTTCCTTTGCCCCATAGAAAATATTGAAATGCAATCAGATTACCGTTTCCCGCACGTTACCCAATACGGCTTTGTTACCAATTCCCGCTATATCGTTACCAAATCCCGCTCTAGGTTACCATTTCCCGCACAAGTTACTCAATCCCGCACAAGTTGCCAATTATCGCTTTAGGTTACCAAATAACGCTCTAAGTTAGCAAATCACTCATTTGCTTTGATTTGGTAAACTATTGAAGCAAAGGGTATCATCTCCCTGTATGTTAAATATAATGAAACCATTGACGCTATAATCCCTTGATCCATTTGGCATACCCATTAGATATGCCTTCAATGAGTTTATGTTACCATTTCCCGCACTTGGAGTTACCAAATACCGTTGGAAACTATTTCAGGATTTTCGTTGAAGTTTCAAATAAAATTCGTAAATTAATGCCAAATGGTAATAATCTTACTATGAATTCTTGATGAGAAGGACCTTCTAACTGGTAGGACGGAAATCAATTGAATTTGAAAAAAAGAATAGTGAGTATGAGGAAGGGTTTAATGGGTAATGCGTAGAGGTATATTAGGTGAGACTAATGGGAAAAGAGTTCGGATATATTTAGTGAGGATTAGGAGTAATGGGTGTACTATGTAAATTTAAAATTGTTCAGGGTATACTAGGAAAACAGTAGTGGTTAGGTGTCTTGGTATGCTTGGTCAGGGGTAATAGGGGATATAGTGATGATGAAAAGAACGGTCTGAAGCAGAATTGATTAAAGCTTGTTCTGAATATATTTTTTTTAAATTTGCTGAAGTGTTTTGTGACATTTTGGTAGGGAAGATCAGGAAATCAGAAGAATGGAAACAGTTAGAGAAGCTTGTATTTATGGGTGAGTATATTCACATTTGCAATACTTTTCAGATCTTAACAATGAAAATGATTTTGACAAATGAATCACTTGTTTGTTGTTGATAGTAAATTTTTATGCTATTTATAGGAAGAGTGTGGAAAGAGTGGAAGAAGTTCCTAGCAGTAGGTTGGTATCTTCATTTTTCTTGAATAAAGGAATGTGATAGAATTTGATTGTTACATCAGATAAATATTTAGAAATATTCTCAAACCATCAGGGTAAAAATATCTTTCATTTCAGTTTTGATTCACTTCCTACATTGCCTTTCTTTTTTCTTTCGTAATGTCACATGATGTTACAGAGACTTTTCATTTCTTTTAGGTCCTCTGACGACACGATCCTCTACTGGCCTCGCCCAAGCCCAGGAGAGAAATACCAATCATGTACCGACGGTAAGCCAATGCTCTAGAATTTTGAAATCATTTCTATTTATCTTTATTTGGTCTTTCCATCTCATTAAATTTAATACTTTCTTTTTTATGCTTCCGGTATGTAGTAAGTTGCTAAAATGGAATGATGTATTCAATATTTTTTTTGCTATCAGAGATATAAATTAACTTTTTTTAAATTCAAGTTCCAATCCTGGCCCGATTTAAAGCGACCCTGAAGGGCCCATTGTCGCTTCAAGATGAAAAAACGGCGCACCAAATCGTTACCCATATTTTTAATATCTGGAAGGTGGTGCGGAAGACCCCTACATTCTTTGTAGGGGATCTTGTAGATGAGGAACAAATCTTCGATGTTTGGTTCAACACAGCCATGGAGCAGTGGCAGGCGAGCACTGTTAAAGCTTACATGCAAAGCTTGGGGGACTTCTTAGCATTCTGTATTAAGGCAGACTTCCCAACTGGAAAGAAGCAGGGCCACCTGCATCGAATGATACAGATGTTGAAAGATGCCAGGAAGAGCTTGCGGAAAAAAATTGCGAAGCGAAGAACAGAAGTGGAGGCAGATGCGTTAGGTTTGTGTTTCTTGGAAAATCATTGAAAAGCATACATAAGAAAGTAGGTTTATAAGTGACATATAAATGTATATTTAATCAAGTTTCTTTTAACAGGCAATTTGATAAGTCCGGAAGAAATCAATCAGTTTTTAAAATCTGACTTGGTGGCGTCTATAGAGGACGAGATTCGCCAAGCCTCACATATCAAATGTACAATGGAGTTATTTATCAAGGTTCGGGACTACGTGATTTTCCGGATCCTTATAGCAAATGGCCAGAGGGCAGGAGCCGTGCTTTCGATAACGCACGACGTTATTAAAAAACGACAGCTAAGAGAGGAGGGATATGTCACGCTGACTGTGAGTTATCCACACACACGCTTGCATCCAAAGCTGCACTCATACACATAATCAAACATACTCTTAAGCACATTCACGCATACACACTCTCAATCAAAGAAATGAGTTCTTGTAAAAAAAAAAAAAGATAGTCTTGTGAAGAAATGCTGACATAAGTAACAATGTAAATTCCTATTTGGTGAAAATTCTGCCAAGGACAATTTTTAAAGGAACCTTTAAATTACAGGTAACGAAGCATAAGACGGATTTCAAAGGCCCGGCGATGATCAGCTTATCACCCGAGCTCTGGTTCTTTGTGCAAAAATATATCCACCTGGCAAGAAGATTGCCGAACTTCGTCTTCAAGATGTCGGATTCGATTTTCATTAAATGGCCCACGGGGGGAAAACCTCCACAGCCACTCGACAATTCAGGCTTAAACAAAGGTCTCGGCAGATTGTGGAATACAATGTTCGGTTCAAACAAACCGATTTCTACAACTAGGCTCAGAAAATCCGTTGTCACCGAAGTCAGAAGGGCTGTACCCACTTCAAGGGATGTGCTAGCTAGGCACATGTCCCATGAGCCTTCCACGGCCGACAGATATTATCACATGTCAGACAAATCAAAGATGGCGGTGCCCGTGTCCAGGCTCATAACGGCTGTCATGGAAGGGGAAAGTGAAGTACGTTTCTATATTGATTTCAACGTTCAAAGCTTCAAATTTGTACAGTTAAGGATGCTCAAAAATTCTGTTTTCTTTTATTTAGGCCTCAAGAACTACCAAACAGATTGCACAGACAAGCTCCATTCAAGAGGTATATCTTAATGCACTTGTCTTTCTTTCTTGGCATTTTCCTTCGCTGAAAATGTTTTATTTTCTTTTTAAAATGTCGGTGAAATATTTTCTTATATTCTAGATATCGCAGACAGGTACTGAGGAAGGTAGTTCAAACTCTAACCCTACCCCTGATTCTGACTCTAAAAAGGTAAATGTTATGATTGTAATTTTAAAAGCAAATGACTGTTGGAAGCAAAATTTCCGACACTTCTTCCATTATACGCTACTTCTTTCATTTTGTTTATTATTACATATCTATTATACCGAAAAACATAATTTAAAATAGATGTACTGAAGCACGTAACTTATAAAAAAAAATTCTATGATCATCAAATACTGAAGTCCATTCAAGAGGTATATCTTAATGCAGTTCTCTTTATTTCTTGGCATTTTCCTTCGATGAAAATGTTTTATTTTCTTTTTAAAATGTCGGTGAAATATTTTCTTATATTCTAGATATCGCAGACAGGTACTGAGGAAGGTAGTTCAAACCCTAACCCTACCCCTGATTCTGACTCTAAAAAGGTAAATGTTATGATTGTAATTTTAAAAGCAAATGACTGTTGGAAGCAAAATTTCTGCCACTTCTTCCATTATACGCTGCTTCTTCCATTTTGTTTATTATATACATATCTATTATACCGAAAATCATAATTTAAAATAGATGTACTGAAGCACGTAGCTTATAAAAAAAATTCTATGATCATCAAATACTTAAGTCTCTTCATCATAAAACTTTTAAAATTATGAAATTGTATTTCAAAAAATGAATCGGACGATATTTAAACATAGTGTGTTTTAAATAGAAAAAGACACAAACACCTGAAGGTTTTCCACAGTTGCCGTCAGGGGTAAGTTATCTGGTACTTCTAATATTTCATTTGCTTAATTATTCATTATCTTAGTTTTTATAAACATACCTTACATGATTTTAAATGTATTGTAGCCACATAGAAGGAGATCATTTAGTGAGATAGAGGTGAGAACTCTAGTAGTCCTGCTGAGCGGATTGGACGTAACAAAAGGCATTACAAAACTGGCAGTGATTAGCCATCTCCAAGAATCACAGGAGGGAAGGCTGTTCTTGCTAAATATGCAAAATAAATTAGGATCAGAGTACCAAAAGAAAATAATTGACAGAGTAAGGACATTGTTTAGAAAGTGAATTTCTTGAAGTTGAAGTCACGGTTAGCCTTAGAAATGTTGACTATATTTAGCAATAAGTTACTATAGCAAACTATAATAGTTAACTATATAGTTCATAAGTAGTTTGTACGTGATTACGTTTACTATGGTACTATCGTACACCGGTTAAGACTTTATTTGAAACTTAGTCTATCTTACTCAGATTTTAGTCTTGTGAGATTATTCAAAGCCTTGATTATTTGTAGTTATATGCTTCTTGTATTTATTCACATTATATGATTGTCCATTAACGTTAAATCATCATTTCATTATCGAAATTGTTTTATCAAGTTTGATTTTACTTTTAACAAGCAAACACTTAGTTTTTCTGTACCGTTGACTTTTCATGTATAAATAGGTAAAATTTGATAATCAAACTTCAGAGAAAGTTTGACAGTAAAGGAATGATTTTATATGTGTTTTCTTTCACAAATGATCTTTGATAGGGAAAAAATGGAATCTGGATTTCTTTTTACATTTGTTGATAGAAATAGGGATTCTTCATATGAATACCCCTAATTCTTCCTTAACGTCAACTCCTTCCTCTATTATTCCGCTTTTGGAAAGGCTTCAATTGAAAATAAAAGTTACCATCTCCAGGAAGCTACATAATCTCGCTTTGTTACCAAATCCCGTTATACCGATACCAAATCCCTCTGTAGATCGCCATTCCCCGTACTAGTTACTCAATCCCGCACAAGTTACCAATTATCGCTTTAGGTTACAAAATAACGCTCTAAGTTACCAAATCACTCATTTGCTTTGTTTTCAAAAACTATTGAAGCCAAGGGTGTCATCTTCCTGCATGTGAAAAATTGCGAACCCATTGACCAAATAATGCTCTTATCCATTTGTTATGCCCTTTAGAAATGGTTTCAATGAGCTTACGTTACCATTTCCCGCACTTCACGTTACCAAATACCGTTGGAAACTGTTTCAATAATACAAAATACAAAATGACCAAAACTTGACCCATCTTTTTGGATAGGAAATGACCCAAATCGTATAGAAAACACGACCCCAAAAAACGTTGTTTTTTTTTTAGACTTAGTCTTTTCTTCAGTGTTACCAAATAGCGGACAAAAGTCTTCATTAAAACACATTTAATAAAACGCTGAAAGAAATTATAGTGCTTTACTTTGGTTGAAACGATCAAAATACTTAAATAATATCTTGCATACCTTCCAAAACCCTTGAATGTCATGAAGACTTTAAATTCTTCATGAGAAGATCCTAATAGCTAGTAAGCCGAAAAATCAAATGAATTTGAAAAAAAATCAGAAATAATTAGAAAGGGTATGCTAAATAAGGTGTATTGGGTAATGGGTGGAGGTATACTAGATCAGCCTAATGAGAAATGAATCAGAGTATATTAGATCAGGATTAGGGGTTATATTAACTTTTTAATATTATAAGTTCAAAATATAGACATATTAGAGTATGTAATATTGTCACTTCCTGTATGTAAACACTACGAATTATATCAAATCAATCACTGAGTTAGAACTTGATTGCTTTTTATGGTCATATACTCCTTAAGGAAAGAAAAAAAAATGTCAATATTCAGAAGAGTTAGCCTTCATCAGCCGTGTTTCAGACCGCTACTTTCTTCATCATTATATCGCCTGGTAGCTATCAACGTGCAGTGGTCACCCACCCAATAGTATAACACGCTAGACGTCGCTTAACTTGCGTCATGCAAACCGTGATACATACCTCACAGCCAGAAAAGCTACCTTATTGTAAGTATTTCAAAATCTCTTATATATCTCAGCCACGTCTGTTAGGGTTAGGGTTAGGGTATAGGGTTTTTTACGACGATTGCTCCGGAGCAGTTTAGAAAGGCTTCAATTGAAGTTTACCATTTCCCGCACAAGTTACCCAATCCCGCTATACCGTTACCAAATCCCGCTCTTTTGTGTTTGGAACTCTTCTGTGTTTGGAGCTCTTTTGTGTTTGGAACTCTTCTGCGCGTCCAAGATCACACCCGTTCTTTTGTGTTTGGAACTCTTCTGTGTTTGGAGCTCTTTTGTGTTTGGAACTCTTCTGCGCGTCCAAGATCACACCTGCTCTTTTGTGTTTGGAACTCTTCTGTGTTTGGAGCTCTTTTGTGTTTGGAACTCTTCTGCGCGTCCAAGATCACACAGAGCGCGCTTTGACTTTGTGTATATGATGACGCCAGCTGCGGGGTTGTGTATCACCTTTAGGTCGTCACATAGAACAGTGTAAGCACACAGTGTCCCTAACGCTGCAGAGTGCGGACGGAAAAATTTACCAGGGAAGAGAACGCTAAAAGGTAGACAATTTATTTTTTGGGAGAATATTTTAGAATTTATATTTTGAAACAGTTTCTTCGACGGAAAATTTCTTTTGATATGTATACTGCAAAATCACATATTTTCGTGGTGTCAAATTGTATTTGTTCTTCGGGTTTTCATTTCATGGTTCAATGAGAAAGAATAACTCAAACTTCAACTTTTTTTCATTTCGTAGATGACATAAATTTCTTGGGTCTCGACATGCAAAGAAAATAACGATAATTAAACCCCACGAAAATTAGTGATTTAACAGTACTGTTTCCTTTTTTTAAGTTAAGGTTGCATTTTATTTCATGACTGAATAATATAGATGAGAAAAACTGCCAAGTTTAAGAATGCGTTAATTACGCAAAAAACAACTGCTATTAAACAGAATTTTATTTAAATAAATTTTTATAATTGTAATTTGATAATTCTGTAAAACTTTAACCAATATGAGCAGGAATTTCTTGTTGTAAGCAAGTTATTTACTATAAAACATTGAAGGTTTATAAACTTTGGTTGTACATTTTTTTGGCGTCGGGAAAAAAATTGAGTAGCTATAATTGAAATGATGTATTAATTATTGTCCTTTACAACAATTGAATTTCTCTTTAACATTCGCAATTCAAAGAAATTTTCTGCTCATATTGGAAAAAATATTTCAAATTTAGTTATTATTGAATATGCGTGATGTGTGTATGTAAATAAAGATTGGGGGTGACGAAGGCGTCAATTAGCGCCTAAGTCCCGGAGAGCATGCAATAAATTAGGAGGTACCCCAGCAAATTGCGAGGTACCTCTCTGTGAGAATGAAAATGAGTGTAAAGCATGACGATAAACTTAAAATTGTTTTGCCTTCTAAATGATTAGTGCAGTTTTTTTATGTTTACGGTATCATTTAGAAGATATTATCAAATAAAAATGATCTATCGTAGACATTTACAAAGTTTGACTATTGTCTGATAAATTGTAATTTGACTTTACATTGAAGTCTATGGAGAGAGCAGATTTAATTAACATATTGTAAAAAGTAATTTGAATTTTATACATATCTCTCGGTAAAATATTGTATAAGATCCCAATTTGAAATGCAAAGAAATCAGATACCGGAGATAATTTGAGAAAATAAGAATTCTCTCATTTTCATAAAGGGGCAGAGAATTTCTTCTAAATATCATAAATTTTTGCCCATATTTTGTTTCCTAATAATAAGTGATCGTATTGTTAGTACTTGCTAGCGTGAACATGAAGCAGCATAAGTCTCCACTGTCAATTTACTCTGTACTATAGTAGACGCTATCTAGGCCCCATCTCATCGGACATATAGAACTATATTTCCGAAAATTCAAGAAGGAATATAATTTCATTGACCAATTGACCTTTTTGCTTTGATTTCCTGAAGTACAGTAGCCAAGAGCTTGTTCTTTAAATATCCCTGAGAACGTACGGTCTTACAGACATTTAGGTACTCTTCTCAATGCCCTATGCCCGTAAGATAGGATTCAAATGAAATCAAGTCAACATTTCCGGCACAAGTTACCCAATCCCGCTTTGTTACCCAATCCCGCTATACCGTTACCAAATCCCGCTCTCTAAGTTACCATTTAACGCTTGCTCATATAATTCATACATAATTCATACTTAGGACCCTCGTTGGAACACTATTTTTAACTACCTGATACAGATGAAGACCCTCCAGCCCCACGTAGTTAACGAGTGCCCTTAAACCCAGTCAAACGGGAGATAGGTTAGGGTTAGTTACCAAATCCCGCTCTCTAAGTTACCATTTAACGCTTGCTCATATTATTCATACATAATTCATACTAAGGACCCTCGTTGGAACACTATTTTTAACTACCTGATACAGATGAAGACCCTCCAGCCCCACGTAGTTAACGAGTGCCCTTAAACCCAGTCAAACGGGAGATAGGTTAGGGTTAGTTACCAAATCCCGCTCTCTAAGTTACCATTGAACGCTTGCTCATAAAATTCATACTTAGGACCATCGTTGGAACACTATTTTTAACTACCTTATACAGATGAAGACCCTCCAGCCCCACGTAGTTAACGATTGCCCTTAAACCCAGTTAAACGGGAGATGGGTAAGGGTTAGTTACCAAATCCCGCTCCCTAAGTTACCATTTAACGCTTGCTCATATAATTCATACATAATTCATACTAAGGGCCCTCGTTGGAACACCATTTTTAATTACCTTATATAGATGAAGACCCTCCAGCCCCACGTAATTAACGATTTCCCTTAAACCCAGTCAAACGGGAGATAGGTTAGGGTTAGTTACCAAATCCCGCTCGAAGTTACCAAATAACGTTTTGTTACTAAATCCCGCTATACCGTTACAAAATCCCGCTCTAGGTTACCATTTCCCGCACAAGTTACCCAATCCCGCACACGTTACCAATTATCGCTTTAGGTTACAAAATAACGCTCTAAGTTACCAAATCACTCATTTGCTTTGTTTTCAAAAACTATTGAAACCAAGGGTGTCATCTTCCTGCATTTGAAAAATTACGAACCCATTGACCAAATAATGCTCTTATTCATTTGTTATGCCCATTAGAAATGGTTTCAATGAGCTTTCGTTACCATTTCCCGCACTTCACGTTACCAATTACCGTTGGAAACTGTTTCAATAATGCAAAATACAAAATGACCAACATTTGACCCTTTTTTTTGGGGGGGATAGAAAATGACCCAAATCGTATAGAAAACACGACCCCAAAAAACATTTTTTTTTCCTGTTAGACAGTCTTTTCTTTTCAGTGTTACCAAATAGCGGAAAGAAGTTTTCATTAAAACACATTTAATAAAACGCTAAAAGAAATTATAGTGCAGAAAGGATATGCTAAGGTGTATTGGGTAATGGGTGGAGGTATACTAGATCAGCTTAATGAGAAATGAGTCAGAGTATATTAGATCAGGGTTAGGGGTTATATTAACTTCTTGATATTATAAGTTCAAAATATAGACATATTAGAGTATGTAATATTGTCACTTTCTGTATGTAAACACTACGAATTATATCAAATCAATCACTGAGTTAGAACTTGATTGCTTTTATGGTCTTGTACTCCTTAAAGAAAAGAAAAAATATCAATATTCAGAAGAGTAAGCCTTCATCAGCTGTGTTTCAGACTTTTACTTTCTTCATCATTATATCGCCTGGTAGCTATCAACGTGCAGTGGTCACCCACCCAATAGTACAACACGCTAGACGTCGCTTAACTTGCGTCATGCAAAGCGTGATACATACCTCACAGCCAGAGAAGCTACCTTATTGTAAGTATTTCAAAATCCCTTATATATCTCAGCTATGTCTGTTAGGGGTAGGGTTAGGGTTACCAATTATGTCACTTTGGTTCATTTGACTTTTTACATTATTCAGCAATACATTTTAAATAATATAAAATGATTCAAAATTGTTCAATATCTTTTCTTTATGCTTCATTATACATTGGATACATTCTCTATTTAAGTTTTAAACAATGATTCAAAGAATAAAAGAAGACAGTTTAACGAAAATATTTAATGAACATCTAAAATAAAGTGAAGTTTGTTAGCAAAAATCCCTTAAACCGGAAATTTTTTCCGGAATGCAATATTCCAGAAAAAAAAAATTCCGTTTTTAGTTGAACTCTTCTGTGTTTGGAACTCTTCTGTGTTTGGAACTTTTCTGAGTTTGGAGCTCTTTTGTATTTGTAACTCTTCTGTGTTTGGAACTCTTCTGTGTTTGGAGCTCTTTTGTGTTTGGAACTCTTCTGCGCGTCCAAGATCACATCCGCTCTTTTGTGTTTGGAACTCTTCTATGTTTGGAGCTCTTTTGTGTTTGGAACTCTTCTGTGCGTCCAAGATCACACAGAGCGCGCTTTGACTTTGTGTATATGATGACGCCAGCTGCGGGGTTGTGTATCATCTTTAGGTCGTCACATAGAACAGTGTAAGCACACAGTGTCCCTAACGCTGCAGAGTGCGGACAGAAAAATTTACCAGGGAAGAGAACGCTAAAAGGTAGGCAATTTATTTTTTGGGAGAATATTTTAGAATTTATATTTTGAAACAGTTTCTTCGACGGAAAATTTCTTTTGATATGTATACTGCAAAATCACATACTTTTCGTGGTGTCAAATTGTATTTGTTCTTTGGGTTTTCATTTCATGGTTCAATGAGAAAGAATTACTCAAACTTCAACTTTTTTTTCATTTCGTAGATGACATAAATTTCTTGGGTCTCGACATGCAAAGAAAATAACGATAATTAAACCCCACGAAAATTAGTGATTTAACAGTACTGTTTCCTTTTTTTAAGTTAAGGTTGCATTTTATTTCATGACTGAATAATATAGATGAGAAAAACTGCCAAGTTTAAGAATACATTAATTACGCAAAAAACAACTGCTATTAAACAGAATTTTATTTAATTAAATTTTTATTTTATTAACCAATATGAGCAGGAATTTCTTGTTGTAAGCAAGTTAGTCACTATAAAACATTGAAGATTTATAAATTTTGGTTGTTCATTTTTTTGGTGTTGGGAAAAAAATTGAGTAGCTATAATTGAAATGATGTATTAATTATTGTCCTGTACAACAATTGAATTTCTCTTTAACATTCGCAATTCAAAGAAATTTTCTGCTCATATTGGAATTTTTTTTTCAAATTTAGTTATTATTGAATATGCGTGATGTGTGTATGTAAATAAAGATTGGGGGTGACGAAGGCGTCAATTAGCGCCTAAGTCCCGGAGAGCATGTAATAAATTAGGAGGTACCCCAGCAAATTGCGAGGTACCTCTCTGTGAGAATGAAAATGAGTGTAAAGCATGACGATAAACTTAAAATAGTTTTGCCTTATAAATGATTAGTGCAGTTTTTTTATGTTTACAGTATCATTTAGAAGATATTATTAAATAAGAATGATCTATCATAGACATTTACAAAGTTTGATTATTGTCTGATAAATTGCAATTTGACTTTACATTGAAGTCTATGGAGAGAGCAGGTTTAATTAACATATTGTAAAAAGTAATTTGAATTTTATACATATCTCTCGGTAAAATATTGTATAAGATCCCAATTTGATATGCAAAGAAATCAGATACCGGAGATAATTTGAGAAAATTAGAATTCTCTCATTTTCATAAAGGGGCAGAGAATTTGAGAAACATATATAAAGCAAAATAGCCAGATTTAAAATGTTACCAATTATGTCACTTTGCTTCATTTGACTTTTTACGTTATTATCAAATCGCATATAAAGTTAATCAAGAAAGTGAAAGAGGATTAATTAAGATATCTAACATTTTGTTAGCAAAAATCCCTGAAACCGGAATTTTTTTCCGGAATGCAATATTCAGGGGAAAAAAATCCGTTTTTAGTGGAACTCTTCTGTGTTTGGAACTCTTCTGTGTTTGGAACTTTTCTGAGTTTGGAGCTCCTTTGTGTTTGGAACTCTTCTGTGTTTGGAGCTCTTTTGTGTTTAGAACTCTTCTGTGTTTGGAGCTCTTTTGTGTTTGGAACTCTTCTGTGTTTGGAGCTCTTTTGTGTTTGGAACTCTTCTGCGCGTCAAAAACCCCACTATAGGTTACCATTTCTCGCACAAGTTTTGTTACAAAATCCCGCTACACCAATTCTTAAGTTCGGTCAAGGTAAGTATTTCCCGCACAAGTTATTATTTATTCTTATTTGTTTTCTTTTTGTTCTTTATAAATGAATAGAGATAAAAAAAATAGTTGTTTGCTTAATGTAGAGGAATGTGTTGCAAATTCTCCTCAATCAATAAAAGAATATCGCACTCAAACACAAATAAAACTAGATATTAAAATTTTTATTAGTAAAGAATAGTTTCTTTTTTTAAGGAATTGGTATGAGTGAGGAAAAAGGTATAGAGTCTCTCCCTTCCGATGCAGGTATTACATGTAGTCATTTGAATTTTCGTACATCAAATCGCATATAAAGTTAATCAAGAAAGTGAAAGAGGGTTAATTAAGATATCTAACATTTTGTTAGCAAAAATCCCTGAAACCGGAAATTATTTTTTCCGGAATGCAATATTCCGGAAAAAAAAATTCGTTTTTAGTGGAACTCTTCTGTGTTTGGAGCTCTTTTGTGTTTGGAACTCTTCTGCGCGTCCAAAACACCACTATAGGTTACCATTTCTCGCACAGGTTTTGTCTCCTATCGATAATAGACACCAAATATATATTGATTTTTTTTAATTTTATGGTATTTAATATTTATATCATTTATTTCTCCTTCATATCATCTTATCGAGTTGCATTTTGTAAAAACTGGAGCATTTTGTGATTCCTTTTAGTAGAGATGGAAGCTGATGTGGCGGAGTCCCAGGGAAATAAAGATCCTTGTTTCTCTGGTAATGAATCTGACCTAGATATTCTATAATATCTAATAATATCTGAGATATTCTATAATTTGCAGTTGATACATCTAAGGGAAACAAGAATATAAGTTTGCTAACCGTGATCTTTTAAGGATAAAATCATGATGAAGAAAAAAATGAACTTATTTTTTAACAATGTTTTTTCCTAAATAACAGTTACAGGGCGTTACATTGTTTGCCAATTTATTTTGTGCAACAAGGCCATTGTGCGCTTTGGGGACCATCTGCGGAGGACGCACCACATCTCCAAAAGAGTGCGCATTGAGTACCTCCACTTCCAAAGTCCCAAAGTTGTGGACAACTTTACGACGTAGGTTGAATTTTGAAGCATTAATTCAATCGTATAGAAATATATTTCTTCAATTATCCATATATCTTCATTTTGTAGTGATGAATGTGTACCTTCTCTACACCTGGAGGACCTTACAGACCCAAGTGATGATAAAAGGTTTGTGAGCACAATCATACTTGTATGACTTTAAATTTGATTTTATTTGCACTACAGCTGAATAATCATTTGAACTGTTTGTAGGGAAAGTATCATGGACGCAGCTGAAAAAAGATGCATATCCTAACCCACTGCATCCTTGGAAAAATCAGCTTACTTCCATTGCATAGCTTTGATAAAAATACCGGAGATAATTTGAGAAAATTAAAAATTTAAACTTTTCCCATTAGTATTTTTTAATTCAGTGTGTATCATAAACCACATTGTAATTGTTTAAGTGTATGTCATTTGTCCAAATAAAAAATAATGAAACCCCAAAAAAATAGCTGAAATATAAAAGGAACTTATACTGATTTACAAGTAAGATAGCATTTCTGGCTATGCGACATGTCCCTCGTCTTGATGATGCAGGTTAAGCAACGTCAAGCATGATCAGTACTTGGATGGGTGACAGCTGCACGTTGCAAGGTTTCACAAAGGGCTATCAAGTGATATAGTGATGATACAGCACCACCATTCTGAATCACATTTGATTAAGAATTAAGCATCTGAATATCACACAAACGTTTCTTTTGTTCTTAAAGATAAGGGTTAGACTAATTCAGTAACTGCAGGAATTCATTGATCACAGTAAAAATAAGCATTCCTTTCTTAAACATTATGGGTAAAAGTGAATAAAAGCAGGAATTCTTTGCTCATAAAATTTAGGCATTTCTCAAATAAGCAAGGATTTTGTACAGTTAAGTAAGGACTAGGGTTAAAATAATCCGTAGTTTTATTGTCATCTTAGTCACTCAGCTTCGGCAATTCCATTTAATAATCTAAGAGGCATCTGAACGAATACTGTTATTTTAGTAACCATTTAATGCACAAACTCTTGGTTACCATTTCCCACCCTTTTATCCAATCGCACAGAACATATAACAACCAAGTTGACATTCTAGTACTCTTTTTCTTTCCTTCCCCATAGAAAATATTGAAATTCAATCAGATTACCGTTTTCCGCACGTTTCCCAATACGGCTTTGTTACCAATTCCCGCTATATCGTTACCAAATCCCGCTCTAGGTTACCATTTCCCGCACAAGTTACTCAATCCCGTACAAGTTACCAATTATCGCTTTAGGTTACCAAATAACGCTCTGAGTTACCAAATCACTCATTTGCTTTGATTTGGTAAACTATTGAAGCAAAGGGTATCATCTCCCTGCATGTTAAATATAATGAACCCATTGACGCTATAATCCCTTGATCCATTTGGCATACCCATTAGAAATGCCTTCAATGAGTTTATGTTACCATTTCCCGCACTTGGAGTTACCAAATACCGTTGGAAACTATTTCAGGATTTTCGTTGATGTTTCAAATAAAATTCGTAAATTAATGCCAAATGGTAATAATCTTACTGTGAATTCTCGATGAAAAGGACCTTCTTACTGGTAGGACGAAAATCAATTGAATTTGAAAAAAAAAATACTGAGTATGAGGAAGGGTTTAATGGGTAATGCGTAGAGGTATATTAGGTGAGACTAATGGGAAAATAGTTCGGATATATTTGGTCAGGATTAGGAGTAATGGGTGTACTATGTAAATTTAAAATTGTTCAGGGTATACTAGGAAAACAGTAGTGGTTAGGTGTCTTGGTATGCTTGGTCAGGGGTAATAGAGGATATAGTGATGATGAAAAGAACGGTCTGAAGCAGAATTGATTAAAGCTGAATATATTTTTTTTAAATTTGCTGAAGTGTTTTGTGACATTTAGGTAGAGAAGATCAGGAAATCAGAAGAATGGAAACAGTTAGAGAAGCTTGTATTTATGGGTGAGTATATTCACATTTGCAATACTTTTCAGATCTTAACAATGAAAATGATTTTGACAAATGAATCACTTGTTTGTTGTTGATAGTAAATTTTTATGCTATTTATAGGAAGAGTGTGGAAACAGTGGAAGAGGTTCCTAGCAGTAGGTTGGTATCTTCATTTTTCTTGAATAAAGGGTTAGTCTAGTGACATTTTCAATGTTTTTCATGCAAGACCAATCAAATGGCAGTATTAAAGTTTCAATTTTTGTGAGATAATTAGCCAGTTCATCAAGGAAAGCTATGTATTTCCTCGTCCTGCACCTGTTCGAGTACAGAACATCCTCTCTACATTTACATTGCGTAAATTCTTCCAGCCAGAATGGTCTAGCTGGTGTATCCTTCCAGTTGAACAGCATGTACTTAACCTCTCGAAAGGAAACATAGCACATAAGACTCCTAAACGTGGCTAGAAATCCATCTTTTACTTGACCAATGTCAAATTTAAACTCAAATCTTTCAAGGCTTTGGAAGACGTTCTCTATGGAGTTTATAACGAGTTTGTTTTCGCCCACTTCTCAGTCGTCTTCCATCCATTAATCTGGTTTCACTGCAAGTAAAATACAAATATATGTATTTGTGTTAAATATATTCAAATTTTAAAGAAATTTTGTATAATGGAGTAGTAGTAGAATTCATTTCTTGGCTACAAACAGACTACAGACAGTGCAAAATGTGCAAGAGTATGGGTTCCTCAAAAAAAAAAAATTAAGTACATTGCACATATACTGTGTGCTCAATAACCAATCTATAAAAACTAGATTCTTTCATCCACTCCTGTAATGGCTACACAAGGATCTATTATGGGAGTGGATCAAAGGTTCCAATTTTAATTTGATAAGCTTGCTTATTTAATAAACTCCAGCAAATAAAACCTTTAGTTGTTTGGAATATATTATGTTCATTTTCACAAGGAATACTATTTTTTAAAGCAAATCCCCTTTTCTCTTATCGGAATTTAAGAACTGTGCTTCAATTCTGATTTGAAAACACAATTCTTGGTCAGAATCAATGTACATTCCTGGCTTAGCAATATTGCATATGCAAATTCAGTGATGCGTTATGCAATGAAGACCTATTAGATGACACCTCCTTTCTCTCCAATACAAATCTGTTATTGGATTGACTTCGTAAATAACCTTCAAATGTCAAATATTTTTTTTAGCTCACCTGAGTTGAAAGCTCAAGTGAGCTTTTCTGATCACATGTTGTCCGGCGTCCGTCTGTCTGTCCGTCTGTCCGTCTGTTTGTCCATCTGTCTGTGTGTAAACTTTTCACATTTTCGACTTCTTCTCAATAACCACTGGGCTAATTTCAATCAAACTTACCACAAAGTATCCGAAGGGGATTCAAGTTTGTTCAAATGAAGGGCCATGCCCTCTTTCAAGGGGAGATAATTAGAAATTAGTGAAAAAATAAAAGCATCATTTAAAAATCTTCTTCTCAAGAACCAAAGGGCCAGGAAAGATGAAACTTATGTGGAAGCATCCTCAGATAGTGTACATTCAAATTTGTACAGTTAAGGATGCTCAAAAATCCTGTTTTCTTTTATTTAGGCAATAAGAACTATCAAACAGATTGCACAGACGAGCTCCATTCAAGAGATATATCTTAATGCACTTGTCTTTATTTCTTGGCATTTTCCTTCGGTGAAAATGTTTTATTTTCTTTTTAAAATGTCGGTGAAATATTTTCTTATATTCTAGATATCGCAGACAGGTACTGAGGAAGGTAGTTCAAACCCTAACCCTACCCCTGATTCTGACTCTCCAAAGGTAAATGTTATGATTGTAATTCTAAAAGCAAATGACTGTTGGAAGCAAAATTTCCGACACTTCTTCCATTATACGCTACTTCTTCCATTTTGTTTATTATATACATATCTATTATACCGAAAATCATAATTTAAAATAGATGTACTGAAGCATGTAGCTTATTCAAATAAAATCAAGTCAACATTTCCGGCAAAAGTGACACAATCCTGCTTTGTTACCAAATCCCGCTATACCGTTACCAAATCCCGCTCTAAGTTACCAAATCACGCTTCCTCATATAATTCATACATAATTCATACTTAGGACACTCGTTGGAACCCCATTTTTACCTACCTTATACAGATGAAGACCCTCCAGCCCCACGTAGTTAACGAGTGCCCTTAAACCCAGTCAAACGGGAGATAGGTTAGGGTTAGTTACCAAATCCCGCTCTCTAAGTTACCATTTAACGCTTGCTCATATAATTCGTACTTGGGACCCTCGTTGGAACACCATTTTTAACTACCTGATACAGATGAAGACCCTGCAGCCCCACGTAGTTAACGATTGCCCTTAAACCCAGTCAAACGGGAGATAGGTTAGGGTTAGTTACCAAATCCCGCTCTCTAAGTTACCAAATCACGCTTTCTCATATAATTCATACATAAGTCATACTTAGGACCCTCGTTGGAACACCATTTTTAACTACCTGATACAGATGAAGACCCTCCAGCCCCACGTAGTTAACGAGTGCCCTTAAACCCAGTCAAACGGGAGATAGGTTAGGGTTAGTTACCAAATCCCGCTCTAAGTTACCATTTAACGCTTGCTCATATAATTCATACATAATTCATACTTAGGACCCTCGTTTGAACACCATTTTTAAGTACCTTATACAGATGAAGACCCTCCAGCCCCACGCAGTTAACGAGTGCCCTTAAACCCAGTCAAACGGGAGATAGGTTAGGGTTAGTTACCAAATCCCGCTCTCTAAGTTACCATTTAACGCTTGCTCATATAATTCGTACTTGGGACCCTCGTTGGAACACCATTTTTAACTACCTGATACAGATGAAGACCCTGCAGCCCCACGTAGTTAACGATTGCCCTTAAACCCAGTCAAAGGGGAGATAGGTTAGGGCAGTTACCAAATCCCGCGCAAGTTACCCAATCCCGCACAAGTTACCAATTATCGCTACACCGTTACCAAATCCCGCTCTAGGTTACCATTTCCCGCACAAGTTACCAAATCCCGCACAAGTTACCAATTATCGCTTTAGGTTACTAAATAACGCTCTAAGTTACCAAATCACTCATTTGCTTTGTTTTCAAAAACTATTGAAGCCAAGGGTGTCATCTTCCTGCATGTGAAAAATTACGAACCCATTGACCCAATAATGCTCTTATCCATTTGTTATGCCCATTAGAAATGGTTTCAATGAGCTTAGGTTACCATTTCCCGCACTTCACGTTACCAAATACCGTTGAAAACGTTCAGTAATAATACAAAATACAAAATGACCAAAATTTGACCCATTTTTTGGATAGGAAATGACCCAAATCGTATAGAAAACACGACCCCCAAAACGTTTTTTTTTTTCTGTTACACAGTCTTTTTTTCAGTGTTATCAAATAGCGGAAAGAACTCTTCATTAAAACACATTTAATAAAATGCTAACAGAAATTATAGTGCTATACTTTGGTTGAAACGATCAAAATACTTAAATAATATCTTGCATACTTTCCAAAACCCTTGAATGTCATGAAGACTTTGAATTCTTCATGAGAAGATCCTAATAGCTAGTAAGACGAAAAATCAAATGAATTTGAAAAAAAAAAAATCAGGAATTATTAGAAAGGGTATGCTAAGTAAGGTGTATTGGGTAATGGGTGGAGGTATACTAGATCAGCTTAATGAGAAATGAGTCAGAGTATATTAGATCAGGGTTAGGGGTAATGGGTATACAAGGTAAATGAGTAATTGTTCAGGGTATACTAGGAAAGGGCAATGGGTAGGTGTACAGGTAAATTAGGTTAGGTGTAATAGGTGATATAGTGATGATAAAAGGAACGGTCTGAAACACAATTGATGAAGGCTTATTCTTCTAAATATCATAAATTTTTGCCCATATTTTGTTTCCTAATAATAAGTGATCGTATTGTTAGTACTTGCTAGCGTGAAACTGAAGCAGCATAAGTCTCCACTGTCAGTTTACTCTGTACTATAGTAGACGCTATCTAGGCCCCCATCTCATAGAACACATAGCACTTTATCTCCGAAAATTCAAGAAGGAATATAATTTAATTGACCAATTGACCTTTTGGCTTTGATTTCCTGAAGTACAGTAGCCAAGAGCTTCTTCTTTAAATATCTCTGAGAACGTACGGTCTAACAGACATTTAGATACTCTTCTTAATGCCCTATGCCCGTAAAATAGGATTCAAATGAAATCAAGTCAATATTTCCGGCACAAGTTACCCAATCCCGCTTTGTTACCAAATCCGGCTATACCGTTACCAAATCCCGCTCTAAGTTACCAAATCACGCTTGCTCATATAATTCATACATACTTCATACTTAGGACCCTCGTTGGAACCCTATTTTTAACTACCTGATACAGATGAAGACCCTCCAGCCCCACGTAGTTAACGAGTGCCCTTAAACCCAGTCAAACGGGAGATAGGTTAGGGTTAGTTACCAAATCCCGCTCTCTAAGTTACCATTTAACGCTTGCTCATATAATTCGTACTTGGGACCCTCGTTGGAACACCATTTTTAACTACCTGATACAGATGAAGACCCTGCAGCCCCACGTAGTTAACGATTGCCCTTAAACCCAGTCAAAGGGGAGATAGGTTAGGGCAGTTACCAAATCCCGCGCAAGTTACCCAATCCCGCACAAGTTACCAATTATCGCTACACCGTTACCAAATCCCGCTCTAGGTTACCATTTCCCGCACAAGTTACCAAATCCCGCACAAGTTACCAATTATCGCTTTAGGTTACTAAATAACGCTCTAAGTTACCAAATCACTCATTTGCTTTGTTTTCAAAAACTATTGAAGCCAAGGGTGTCATCTTCCTGCATGTGAAAAATTACGAACCCATTGACCCAATAATGCTCTTATCCATTTGTTATGCCCATTAGAAATGGTGTCAATGAGCTTAGGTTACCATTTCCCGCACTTCACGTTACCAAATACCGTTGAAAACGTTCAGTAATAATACAAAATACAAAATGACCAAAATTTGACCCATTTTTTGGATAGGAAATGACCCAAATCGTATAGAAAACACGACCCCCAAAACGTTTTTTTTTTCTGTTACACTTAGTCTTTTTTTCAGTGTTACCAAATAGCGGAAAGAACTCTTCATTAAAACACATTTAATAAAATGCTAACAGAAATTATAGTGCTATACTTTGGTTGAAACGATCAAAATACTTAAATAATATCTTGCATACTTTCCAAAACCCTTGAATGTCATGAAGACTTTGAATTCTTCATGAGAAGATCCTAATAGCTAGTAAGACGAAAAATCAAATGAATTTGAAAAAAAAAATCAGGAATTATTAGAAAGGGTATGCTAAGTAAGGTGTATTGGGTAATGGGTGGAGGTATACTAGATCAGCTTAATGAGAAATGAGTCAGAGTATATTAGATCAGGGTTAGGGGTAATGGGTATACAAGGTAAATGTGTAATTGTTCAGGGTATACTAGGAAAGGGCAATGGGTAGGTGTACAGGTATATTAGGTTAGGTGTAATAGGTGATATAGTGATGATAAAAGGAACGGTCTGAAACACAATTGATGAAGGCTTATTCTTCTAAATATCATAAATTTTTGCCCATATTTTGTTTCCTAATAATAAGTGATCGTATTGTTAGTACTTGCTAGCGTGAAACTGAAGCAGCATAAGTCTCCACTGTCAGTTTACTCTGTACTATAGTAGACGCTATCTAGGCCCCCATCTCATAGAACACATAGCACTTTATCTCCGAAAATTCAAGAAGGAATATAATTTAATTGACCAATTGACCTTTTGGCTTTGATTTCCTGAAGTACAGTAGCCAAGAGCTTCTTCTTTAAATATCTCTGAGAACGTACGGTCTAACAGACATTTAGGTACTCTTCTCAATGCCCTATGCCCGTAAAATAGGATTCAAATGAAATCAAGTCAATATTTCCGGCACAAGTTACCCAATCCCGCTTTGTTACCAAATCCGGCTATACCGTTACCAAATCCCGCTCTAAGTTACCAAATCACGCTTGCTCATATAATTCATACATAAGTCATACTTAGGACCCCCGTTGGAACACCATTTTTAACTACCTGATACAGATTAAGACCCTCCAGCCCCACGTACTTAACGAGTGCCTTTAAACCCAGTCAAACGGGAGATAGGTTAGGGTAGTTACCAAATCCCGCTCTAGGATACCATTTCCCGCACAAGATACCCAATGCCGCTTTGTTACCAAATCCCGATATACCGTTACCAAATCCCGCTCTAAGTTACCAAATCACGCTTGCTCATATAAATCGTACATAATTCATACTTAGGACCCTCGTTGGAACACCATTTTTAACTACCTGATACAGATGAAGACCCTCCAGTCCCACGTAGTTAACGATTGCCCTTAAACCCAGTCAAACGGGAGATAGGTTAGGGTTAGTTACCAAATCCCGCTCTAAGTTACCAAATCACGCTTGCTCATATAATTCATACATACTTCATACTTAGGACCCTCGTTGGAACACCATTTTTAACTACCTGATACAGATGAAGACCCTCCAGCCCCACGTACTTAACGAGTGCCCTTAAACCCAGTCAAACGGGAGATAGGTTAGGGTTAGTTACCAAATCCCGCTCTAAGTTACCAACATTTGACGTAATTTTTGGGATAGGAAATGACCCTTTAATATCATGAAGAATTTGAATTCTTCATGAAAAGACTCTAATAGCTAGTAAGGCGAAGAATCAAATGGGTTTGAAAAAAAAAATCATGTGTAATGAGAAAGGGTTATTCTAAGTAAGGTGTAATGGGTAGAGGTATACTAGGTGAGGCTAGTGAGAAATGATTCAAGGTATATTAGAACAGGGTTAGGGGTAATAGGTATACAAGGTAAATGAGTAATTGTTCAGGGTATACTAGGAAAGGGGCAATGGGTAGGTTTCCCGGTATACTAGGTTAGGGGTAATTGGTGATATAGTGATGATAAAAAGGCTTATTCTGAATCTTCAATTGTACCCGTCCGTCATCAAGATTAATATACCACAAATGCAACGTAAACCTCCGTACCCAAATTGATTAAAAACTCGTAATTAAGCCAAGATATCTATCATTCTCTGTCTACAGCATAAACTGCATCCATCTCTCTGTAAACTTATTCCAAATGTATTCTCCACTACAACTATAATACGTTGACACCGAGTTGATAAGTTGATAAAAAAACCGCAATAGTACTTTTTTTCACCTTAAAAAAAATCACAACATCCAACACTGTACCTGTCCCTATTGAAAACTGATAAATTGACTCTATGCACTACGACGCCCGTTCTATATATATACTCAAAGACAGTATCCTGCACTATACTTGTGCCGCCTCCACAGAAATCCTTATTTATTGTACCTGTCCTCCATCTGCTAAATGAGTTGTTTTTTTCTCCTGTTGATACATTGTACCTGTATTGATATACAATTTATACTTCATCTACCGTGGTAGTCATTTATCTACTAAGGAACTACAAACACCACCGTTCCTATTACATATCTTCTCTGATATAATGAGTACACCACAACCACCGTTGTTTCTATACCGAAAATACATTGATATACCTTAGAAACCACATCCTTTATAATATCCCTTAATGATATACTTGATATCCCCGGTCCTTACTTCAAACACTACATTAACAATGATTGCAGTGTTCTGTACCTAAATTTGTATGCAGTCTTAAATCAACTGTATATACCATCCCACTACTCTTGTATTACCATTACATTGGTATACTACATAGACTTTATTCACAACACAAAACCTGTCCTTAATTTATCATTATCAGTAAACTCTCTTTGATCGGCGTTTCCCTGTGTCCACTGAAAATAATGCTTGTTAACAAACCAAGAAGACTTGGATGCCAGAAGATCTGATAAAAGTTCCTCCCCAAGCCTTTTAATACAAAACAGTGTGCTAATAAGGCACCCAAGCCTCCCTGACAGTCCTTAGGGCACAGATGTACAGAAGATATTCTAAAGGCACTTGACGGTATCAACAATATTAAGCATGGCTTCTACCCATGTTCAAACATTTGAAACCTATTACCGTGACCCACACTTCCCTTTGTCGACTTCAAATTATGGATGTTAACAGAGAGGCCAACAAGACTTTGATGCCAAAAGATCTGATAAAAGTACATAGCCTAGCCATTCCAAACAAAACAGAGTGTTACACAAGATGAAAAGGCCCTCCCAACAGTCTTTGTGGCACAGAAGGATAATAAATATTCATAAAATAGTCTCGCCAATCTCAAAAGCATTGTAAATGGCTTGAATATATGCTAGGGCTCTAAAAGATCCATAAACTACCATTTGTAGTCCCCAGCGGTAATTTTAAACTCCGGCGATAATTGGTAACTTGTGGGTCTCCGGTCGGAGACAAAAACTCGATTTTTGGATTTTTGATAAATTTCAGCGGTCAAAGAGAGGTAACTCCAAGTTACCATTTCCCGCGTGTAAATACAATATCACCAAAATTTGACCCAATTTTCTGGATAGGAAATGACCCAAATAGTATAGAAAACACGACCCCAAAAAATGTTTTTTTTGTTGGACTTAGTTTTTTTTCGGGGTTACCAAATACCAGAGGGTGTTACCAAATACCGGAGAGAAGTCTTGCTTCAGAAAACACATTAAACAGAGCGCTAAACTAAATAATCGTCCAATACCTTGGTTAGAACGCTCAAAATACTTACATAATATCATGCATAATTTCCTAAACCCTTCAGAAAGAGATTTGTTACCAAATACCTCACAAGTTACCAAATGCCGCAGAAAGTTACCAAATACCCAGTTACCAATTCCCTAGTTACCAAATGCCGCGTTACAAAATACCGCTCCAAGTTACCAAATACCTCGCTCCAAAGTTACCATTTACCTACGAGTTACCAAATACCGATTTCGAATGTTACCAAATGCCGCAACCCCAACTGACAGGATGCTGTCAGGTTACCAAATAGACTGAAACCTATGGCCCTAACCCTAACCTAACCCTAACCTAACCCTAACCCTAACCCTAACCCTAACCCCACTAACCCTAACCCCCACTAACCCTAACCCCCACTAACCCTAACCCTAACCCCCACAAATCCCGACTCTAACCCCTGCAAACACTTACTTTTCGTTTTTTGCTCATATCTTTCGACAGACTGCTCCGATGTTAACGTTCTTGGTGTCGTTGGAAAGGTCTTGAAGAGCTCTTTACGATGATGTCATGTACGTGTCAGTTCAGAGAGCAAAAAGTTGAATAACCAGCGATTTTCTTGATATGCTTGCAAACGGCAGAAGATCTATATTTCGTTATGGATTTTCAAGTTCCTGGGCTTGTCAGAAAGCTCTTGACAACGTCTATCCATAGCCATAACGCTCAGAACAATTTACGATTTTTCGCGAGGCTTCCTAGAGCAAATATTGCCTAGGTGTACCCACGCTGCTGAGACATACATCTTTCAACCCTCGCAACTTTTTTCGTCTTTAACCTTTAATAACCATCTTCGCGTTGTTGACAGAACTTGCCAAGACCTTTTCAATGACACCAAGAGTTTGAAAATCGCATGAAAACGAAGAGAGATACGGACCTTTCAATTTGGCGTCAATTTACCACCCCTTCTGAGCACTTTTTGGTCATTTCAGAAAGAAGGATTGAGGTAAGCATTTCAAGACCTACTTCACCTTTCATGGGAAGAGAAGTTCCCTTTCGTCCCAAATTTTCGACTTCCGCCGACCTCGCCTTCCTGTCCAACTGGAATTACAGCACATTTTCTTCAAATGCCCATAGGTTGCATGCCCTTGGAGCACTGAGGCTGAGCTTTGGTATGTGGATTCCTTGAGATCTACACAACTTTCCAAATACAAGCATTTGGGGGTCTAGCGCGCACCGTTTTCCAGTTAGAAGCCGAAAAAGAACTTGGTGCAAAACGGAAATTCGAATTCATTCCCAGCCAAATCCCTTTCCTCGACACTTGAAAAGCTCTCATTGAGACTTCCTCAGCAACGTCCGGGTTGTCGAGATCTGACCACGATAACCCGTCCAACCCCTCTTTTCAATTTCCTTTACTGTTACTTCTATTCATGACATGACAAGAAAAGACAACTCAGAGAGATGAAAAAATCCACTTTAATCTTTGTACATTAAATTATCAAGACATCAGCGCGGGTTAAAAGCTAGTGCAGTCCACTAATTATTTCATCACATAAAGCTTTCGCTGTGTATTGCGTGGTCCGCTGTAGACGCACTCGCAGGCTTTGTGTATAGGATGCCATCCGCAACAGGTGTGAAATGCTTAGGTCAACACTTTGAGCGCGCGCCGACTTTGAATAGGGTAAGCGCATAGTTTCACAGACAGTGGAAAAAAGAAGACGTGAAAAAGGTAGGCAAAATACTCCATCGTAAGGTTATTAAGATATTACTTGAAAATGAATATTATTGAAGTAGTAAATAATGTAAAATTAACATACACGTGGAATCTTTAGCGAGACACAAATTTAGCAATATTTTACATAAGCTATTAGCATTTTTTGGCTATTTATTTCTCCTTATAAATCATTTTGTATTTGATAAAACAGAACAAACAAAAATAATCTTCATTTCACAGGAATAATCGAAAAATCAAACAAATATTGGACCTCTGCTCAGAGGTCAATAGCATTTTAGGTGAATTTTTCTAGGTCCCAACAAATATACATTTTTCTTGTATTTCTTAAAAATACAAGAAATAAAAGTGAAATTAGGCTTTCTTTTCCTTTGTCTAAGTTAACCGTGCAAATATAAAGCCACAAATTTCTATTCGATACGTAATCGACAAAAATAAGGACATGTCTGGTGTCGCGACATGTCCAAATCACTGAAGTCATTCTTAATTTGTTGCGACATGAGTTTACGACTAACCGAGCATTGCGAACAATTAGTAACATGTTATGTTTTGTAAAGTTCTCACATACTATACATTGTCGCGATTAAATTAGAACATTTCAATCTCAAGATATTTCAAGTTGAAAACGGTCAACAAATCTCATTCTGTTACTTTTTAAGTACAATCTTTGGTTTTAATTACAACCCATGTTTTCGCCCTTTCTGGCTACCTGCACTTTAAAACTCTCTCATAGTCTTATTGTCCGTTTTCTTACCTTTCCAACGACACCAAACTCGTCTAATTCCGATAATAAATAAGAGAGTTATGAGCTTCGGAAAATTCCACTATTTCCTTTACTATGACTTTTATCCATGACTTTCACTTTCACTTTCATTTGGTTTGACCTAATTCCGGCATGACCTAGTTCCGGCAACTTCGTTTTGTGCCTATACCCTAACCCTAACCCTAACCCTAACCCTAACCCTAACCCTAACCCTAACCCTAACCCTAACCCTAACCCTAACCCTAACCCAGTGACATTGACGAGATGGCTCCGGAGCAATCTTCGTAAAACCCCCTATACCCTAACCCTAACCCTAACCCTAACCCTAACCCTAACCCTAACCAAACTGCATGATAGAAAAGAGGGGTTAGGGAGCGGCAGAGAATTATTCTTGTTATACGAAATGAAATTATTATTTTTTTTATTGTAACACTTCCTTCCTTGTGATTTCAATAATCTCTCTATATATCCATACAAATGATTTCGAATCAAGCTTTGGACAAAAGGGTATAAAATCTCAATATATACTAATATTTGACTCGAAAAGATCTGCAATTAATCAGCGACTTTCATCTTAAAAAAATAATAAAAAGAGCTATAAAATGAACGATCCCATCGGGAATCGAACCCGGCACCCCTTAATCTGAAGTCCGCTGTTCTACCTACTGAGCCAAAGTGTATGATGGAAATGACAAAATAAACTTTAATAGTTTCGCTACACAAAGTATTTAAATTAGAAAAACAATAACCACGCCTACTGAAATCACGTGACAGAAAGTGACATTGACGAGATGGCTCCGGAGCAATCTTCGTAAAACCCCCTATACCCTAACCCTAACCCTAACCCTAACCCTGTCTTAAACTTAACCTAGTATCTTAAACTTAACCTGGTATCTTAAACTTAACCTGGTATCTTAAACCTAACCTGGTATCTTAAACTTAACCTGGTATCTTAAACTTAACCTGGTATCTTAAATCTAACCTGGTATCTTAAACCTAACCTGGTATCTTAAACTTAACCTGGTATCTTAAACCTAACCTGGTATCTTAAACCTAACCTGGTATCTTAAACTTAACCTGGTATCTTAAACTAATCTGGTATCTTTAAGTAAGATATAAAATATTGTTTTCCGGTTTTTGTTAACAAGAAAAGGTAATACTTTGGATATTGATCATTTTACTAGATCTTATTTTTCTTAAACTTGTTGAAAATATTAGGTCTAGAAATATCAAATTATTGAAACGTACTTTTTTCATTGGGGTCATAATTCTTCGAAATGTCTAATTTTTAATTATGTTCCATGCGCAGATTTTGAGGGGGTGCGGTGGTGGGTCCGCCCCCCCCCTCCCTTGAATTTTCAGAGATATTAAACTGATAAAAAAAAAAAAGCAAGTAAAAAGTGACCTTTAGACCGCCCCGACTAAAAACGGAGACTACTTTTGTGACGCAGACCCAGTTTAAGTTTGTATGAGAAGTAACAGATATTAAAGCATTAGAATTCATTACTTGTCAGCAAATATCTGTCACCCCCCACCCCCCACCCCCCGTCTACCTATGATTTTCACGTTTGTGCGTGTGCGTGTGTGTTGTTGTTTTTTTTTTCGCTTATCAACAAATTTCTCTCAATCACTCCACCCCCCTCCAGCTATGAAATAGTAATTTCACGTTTGGCAACTTTTATTTTGCTTGCCAGGAAATTGAAGAGTTAAAATGGATTGTTTTTTACTGTGGTCCCCCCCCCCTTTTTTGGAAAAAAATCCTTGATCCAATCCATGGTAGAAAATTACGCTGGTATCTTAATACTCTCTTTATATTGCATTATTTTTGCAATAAGTTTGTTGTACAAATGTCCGCGAAAAAAATTGACTTCATACATAGCGTAAATTAATAACACGCGGTTAAAACACATCCACCTTAAATAAATGGTTTGGTTTAAAATAACTTAAATTTGATCAAAATAAGAGAAAGAAAAGAAATACAATTAACCATACAATGATGATCCAAAACAAATAATTACTTAGCTTAGAAACATGAGTAAGTAATAATTATGAGGAAGATTTCAAGTTAAACTATATTTAAATAATAGATGAATCTCGAATCCTAAACCTGGAAAAGAGGAAATACGATATCCCATGTTTATTCCTTTTAAGATTTTAAGAACTGATGCTGAACAAATTGCTTTCAGGGGAATATATATTACATTTTACCCCTCTAAATAATGTAATAAGATCATTTGTAACAGTTATAGCATATTTTATTTCCATTCTTGGTTCTTTTTGTTTAATAAAGTTGGAAAGTTATCGCTGAAGGTTACAAAATAACTCTTCTGTATTTGGAGCTCTTTTGTGTTTGGAACTCTTCTGTGTTTGGAACTCTTTTGTGTTTGGAACTCTTCTGCGCGTCTAAAACAGAGAAGATTTCCAATACACGCCAGCTGCGCGGTTAGCGTCGTCATATAGAACAGTCTAAACACACAGTGTCTCGAACGCAGCAGATTACGGACGGAAAGGGAAGAAAACGCTAAAAGGTAGGCAATTTATTTTTTTCGGAGAATAATTTAGAATTTATATTTTAAAATAGTTTCTTCGACGGAAAATTTCTTTTGATATGTATACTCCAAGGGTTATAAGTAACAGATATTAAAGCATTAGAATTCATTACTTGTCAGCAAATATCTGTCAACCCCCACCCCCCACCCCACCCCCCGTCTACCTATGATTTTCACGTTTGTGCGTGTGCGTGTGTGTTGTTTTTTTTTTCGCTTATCAACAAATTGAATTTGTTCTTCGGGTTTTCATTTCATGGTTTAAAATAAAAGCCCCATTACCCTACCCCTAACAAAGAGTAAAAGCTGCATCAATATGCTAATAAACATTCTTTAGAGTAAGAGTTGTACCAAACTGCATGATAGAAAAGAGGGGTTAGGGAGCGGCAGAGAATTATTCTTGTTATACGAAATGAAATTATTATTTTTTTTATTGTAACACTTCCTTCCTTGTGATTTCAATAATCTCTCTATATATCCATACAAATGATTTCGAATCAAGCTTTGGACAAAAGGGTATAAAATCTCAATATATACTAATATTTGACTCGAAAAGATCTGCAATTAATCAGCGACTTTCATCTTAAAAAAATAATAAAAAGAGCTATAAAATGAACGATCCCATCGGGAATCGAACCCGGCACCCCTTAATCTGAAGTCCGCTGTTCTACCTACTGAGCCAAAGTGTATGATGGAAATGACAAAATAAACTTTAATAGTTTCGCTACACAAAGTATTTAAATTAGAAAAACAATAACCACGCCTACTGAAATCACGTGACAGAAAGTGACATTGACGAGATGGCTCCGGAGCAATCTTCGTAAAACCCCCTATACCCTAACCCTAACCCTAACCCTAACCCTAACCCTGTCTTAAACTTAACCTAGTATCTTAAACTTAACCTAGTATCTTAAACTTAACCTGGTATCTTAAACCTAACCTGGTATCTTAAACTTAACCTGGTATCTTAAACTTAACCTGGTATCTTAAATCTAACCTGGTATCTTAAACCTAACCTGGTATCTTAAACTTAACCTGGTATCTTAAACCTAACCTGGTATCTTAAACCTAACCTGGTATCTTAAACTTAACCTGGTATCTTAAACTAATCTGGTATCTTTAAGTAAGATATAAAATATTGTTTTCCGGTTTTTGTTAACAAGAAAAGGTAATACTTTGGATATTGATCATTTTACTAGATCTTATTTTTCTTAAACTTGTTGAAAATATTAGGTCTAGAAATATCAAATTATTGAAACGTACTTTTTTCATTGGGGTCATAATTCTTCGAAATGTCTAATTTTTAATTATGTTCCATGCGCAGATTTTGAGGGGGTGCGGTGGTGGGTCCGCCCCCCCCCTCCCTTGAATTTTCAGAGATATTAAACTGATAAAAAAAAAAAAGCAAGTAAAAAGTGACCTTTAGACCGCCCCGACTAAAAACGGAGACTACTTTTGTGACGCAGACCCAGTTTAAGTTTGTATGAGAAGTAACAGATATTAAAGCATTAGAATTCATTACTTGTCAGCAAATATCTGTCACCCCCCACCCCCCACCCCCCGTCTACCTATGATTTTCACGTTTGTGCGTGTGCGTGTGTGTTGTTGTTTTTTTTTTCGCTTATCAACAAATTTCTCTCAATCACTCCACCCCCCTCCAGCTATGAAATAGTAATTTCACGTTTGGCAACTTTTATTTTGCTTGCCAGGAAATTGAAGAGTTAAAATGGATTGTTTTTTACTGTGGTCCCCCCCCCCTTTTTTGGAAAAAAATCCTTGATCCAATCCATGGTAGAAAATTACGCTGGTATCTTAATACTCTCTTTATATTGCATTATTTTTGCAATAAGTTTGTTGTACAAATGTCCGCGAAAAAAATTGACTTCATACATAGCGTAAATTAATAACACGCGGTTAAAACACATCCACCTTAAATAAATGGTTTGGTTTAAAATAACTTAAATTTGATCAAAATAAGAGAAAGAAAAGAAATACAATTAACCATACAATGATGATCCAAAACAAATAATTACTTAGCTTAGAAACATGAGTAAGTAATAATTATGAGGAAGATTTCAAGTTAAACTATATTTAAATAATAGATGAATCTCGAATCCTAAACCTGGAAAAGAGGAAATACGATATCCCATGTTTATTCCTTTTAAGATTTTAAGAACTGATGCTGAACAAATTGCTTTCAGGGGAATATATATTACATTTTACCCCTCTAAATAATGTAATAAGATCATTTGTAACAGTTATAGCATATTTTATTTCCATTCTTGGTTCTTTTTGTTTAATAAAGTTGGAAAGTTATCGCTGAAGGTTACAAAATAACTCTTCTGTATTTGGAGCTCTTTTGTGTTTGGAACTCTTCTGTGTTTGGAACTCTTTTGTGTTTGGAACTCTTCTGCGCGTCTAAAACAGAGAAGATTTCCAATACACGCCAGCTGCGCGGTTAGCGTCGTCATATAGAACAGTCTAAACACACAGTGTCTCGAACGCAGCAGATTACGGACGGAAAGGGAAGAAAACGCTAAAAGGTAGGCAATTTATTTTTTTCGGAGAATAATTTAGAATTTATATTTTAAAATAGTTTCTTCGACGGAAAATTTCTTTTGATATGTATACTCCAAGGGTTATAAGTAACAGATATTAAAGCATTAGAATTCATTACTTGTCAGCAAATATCTGTCAACCCCCACCCCCCCCCCCACCCCCCGTCTACCTATGATTTTCACGTTTGTGCGTGTGCGTGTGTGTTGTTTTTTTTTTCGCTTATCAACAAATTGAATTTGTTCTTCGGGTTTTCATTTCATGGTTTAAAATAAAAGCCCCATTACCCTACCCCTAACAAAGAGTAAAAGCTGCATCAATATGCTAATAAACATTCTTTAGAGTAAGAGTTGTACCAAACTGCATGATAGAAAAGAGGGGTTAGGGAGCGGCAGAGAATTATTCTTGTTATACGAAATGAAATTATTATTTTTTTTATTGTAACACTTCCTTCCTTGTGATTTCAATAATCTCTCTATATATCCATACAAATGATTTCGAATCAAGCTTTGGACAAAAGGGTATAAAATCTCAATATATACTAATATTTGACTCGAAAAGATCTGCAATTAATCAGCGACTTTCATCTTAAAAAAATAATAAAAAGAGCTATAAAATGAACGATCCCATCGGGAATCGAACCCGGCACCCCTTAATCTGAAGTCCGCTGTTCTACCTACTGAGCCAAAGTGTATGATGGAAATGACAAAATAAACTTTAATAGTTTCGCTACACAAAGTATTTAAATTAGAAAAACAATAACCACGCCTACTGAAATCACGTGACAGAAAGTGACATTGACGAGATGGCTCCGGAGCAATCTTCGTAAAACCCCCTATACCCTAACCCTAACCCTAACCCTAACCCTGTCTTAAACTTAACCTAGTATCTTAAACTTAACCTGGTATCTTAAACTTAACCTGGTATCTTAAACCTAACCTGGTATCTTAAACTTAACCTGGTATCTTAAACTTAACCTGGTATCTTAAATCTAACCTGGTATCTTAAACCTAACCTGGTATCTTAAACTTAACCTGGTATCTTAAACCTAACCTGGTATCTTAAACCTAACCTGGTATCTTAAACTTAACCTGGTATCTTAAACTAATCTGGTATCTTTAAGTAAGATATAAAATATTGTTTTCCGGTTTTTGTTAACAAGAAAAGGTAATACTTTGGATATTGATCATTTTACTAGATCTTATTTTTCTTAAACTTGTTGAAAATATTAGGTCTAGAAATATCAAATTATTGAAACGTACTTTTTTCATTGGGGTCATAATTCTTCGAAATGTCTAATTTTTAATTATGTTCCATGCGCAGATTTTGAGGGGGTGCGGTGGTGGGTCCGCCCCCCCCCTCCCTTGAATTTTCAGAGATATTAAACTGATAAAAAAAAAAAAAGCAAGTAAAAAGTGACCTTTAGACCGCCCCGACTAAAAACGGAGACTACTTTTGTGACGCAGACCCAGTTTAAGTTTGTATGAGAAGTAACAGATATTAAAGCATTAGAATTCATTACTTGTCAGCAAATATCTGTCACCCCCCACCCCCCACCCCCCGTCTACCTATGATTTTCACGTTTGTGCGTGTGCGTGTGTGTTGTTGTTTTTTTTTTCGCTTATCAACAAATTTCTCTCAATCACTCCACCCCCCTCCAGCTATGAAATAGTAATTTCACGTTTGGCAACTTTTATTTTGCTTGCCAGGAAATTGAAGAGTTAAAATGGATTGTTTTTTACTGTGGTCCCCCCCCCTTTTTTGGAAAAAAATCCTTGATCCAATCCATGGTAGAAAATTACGCTGGTATCTTAATACTCTCTTTATATTGCATTATTTTTGCAATAAGTTTGTTGTACAAATGTCCGCGAAAAAAATTGACTTCATACATAGCGTAAATTAATAACACGCGGTTAAAACACATCCACCTTAAATAAATGGTTTGGTTTAAAATAACTTAAATTTGATCAAAATAAGAGAAAGAAAAGAAATACAATTAACCATACAATGATGATCCAAAACAAATAATTACTTAGCTTAGAAACATGAGTAAGTAATAATTATGAGGAAGATTTCAAGTTAAACTATATTTAAATAATAGATGAATCTCGAATCCTAAACCTGGAAAAGAGGAAATACGATATCCTATGTTTATTCCTTTTAAGATTTTAAGAACTGATGCTGAACAAATTGCTTTCAGGGGAATATATATTACATTTTACCCCTCTAAATAATGTAATAAGATCATTTGTAACAGTTATAGCATATTTTATTTCCATTCTTGGTTCTTTTTGTTTAATAAAGTTGGAAAGTTATCGCTGAAGGTTACAAAATAACTCTTCTGTATTTGGAGCTCTTTTGTGTTTGGAACTCTTCTGTGTTTGGAACTCTTTTGTGTTTGGAACTCTTCTGCGCGTCTAAAACAGAGAAGATTTCCAATACACGCCAGCTGCGCGGTTAGCGTCGTCATATAGAACAGTCTAAACACACAGTGTCTCGAACGCAGCAGATTACGGACGGAAAGGGAAGAAAACGCTAAAAGGTAGGCAATTTATTTTTTTCGGAGAATAATTTAGAATTTATATTTTAAAATAGTTTCTTCGACGGAAAATTTCTTTTGATATGTATACTCCAAGGGTTATAAGTAACAGATATTAAAGCATTAGAATTCATTACTTGTCAGCAAATATCTGTCAACCCCCACCCCCCCCCCCACCCCCCGTCTACCTATGATTTTCACGTTTGTGCGTGTGCGTGTGTGTTGTTTTTTTTTTCGCTTATCAACAAATTGAATTTGTTCTTCGGGTTTTCATTTCATGGTTTAAAATAAAAGCCCCATTACCCTACCCCTAACAAAGAGTAAAAGCTGCATCAATATGCTAATAAACATTCTTTAGAGTAAGAGTTGTACCAAACTGCATGATAGAAAAGAGGGGTTAGGGAGCGGCAGAGAATTATTCTTGTTATACGAAATGAAATTATTATTTTTTTTATTGTAACACTTCCTTCCTTGTGATTTCAATAATCTCTCTATATATCCATACAAATGATTTCGAATCAAGCTTTGGACAAAAGGGTATAAAATCTCAATATATACTAATATTTGACTCGAAAAGATCTGCAATTAATCAGCGACTTTCATCTTAAAAAAATAATAAAAAGAGCTATAAAATGAACGATCCCATCGGGAATCGAACCCGGCACCCCTTAATCTGAAGTCCGCTGTTCTACCTACTGAGCCAAAGTGTATGATGGAAATGACAAAATAAACTTTAATAGTTTCGCTACACAAAGTATTTAAATTAGAAAAACAATAACCACGCCTACTGAAATCACGTGACAGAAAGTGACATTGACGAGATGGCTCCGGAGCAATCTTCGTAAAACCCCCTATACCCTAACCCTAACCCTAACCCTAACCCAAACCCTAACCCTAACCCTAACCCTAACCCTGTCTTAAACTTAACCTAGTATCTTAAACTTAACCTGGTATCTTAAACTTAACCTGGTATCTTAAACCTAACCTGGTATCTTAAACTTAACCTGGTATCTTAAACTTAACCTGGTATCTTAAATCTAACCTGGTATCTTAAACCTAACCTGGTATCTTAAACTTAACCTGGTATCTTAAACCTAACCTGGTATCTTAAACCTAACCTGGTATCTTAAACTTAACCTGGTATCTTAAACTAATCTGGTATCTTTAAGTAAGATATAAAATATTGTTTTCCGGTTTTTGTTAACAAGAAAAGGTAATACTTTGGATATTGATCATTTTACTAGATCTTATTTTTCTTAAACTTGTTGAAAATATTAGGTCTAGAAATATCAAATTATTGAAACGTACTTTTTTCATTGGGGTCATAATTCTTCGAAATGTCTAATTTTTAATTATGTTCCATGCGCAGATTTTGAGGGGGTGCGGTGGTGGGTCCGCCCCCCCCCCTCCCTTGAATTTTCAGAGATATTAAACTGATAAAAAAAAAAAGCAAGTAAAAAGTGACCTTTAGACCGCCCCGACTAAAAACGGAGACTACTTTTGTGACGCAGACCCAGTTTAAGTTTGTATGAGAAGTAACAGATATTAAAGCATTAGAATTCATTACTTGTCAGCAAATATCTGTCACCCCCCACCCCCCACCCCCCGTCTACCTATGATTTTCACGTTTTTGCGTGTGCGTGTGTGTTGTTGTTTTTTTTTTCGCTTATCAACAAATTTCTCTCAATCACTCCACTCCCCTCCAGCTATGAAATAGTAATTTCACGTTTGGCAACTTTTATTTTGCTTGCCAGGAAATTGAAGAGTTAAAATGGATTGTTTTTTACTGTGGTCCCCCCCCCCCCTTTTTTGGAAAAAAATCCTTGATCCAATCCATGGTAGAAAATTACGCTGGTATCTTAATACTCTCTTTATATTGCATTATTTTTGCAATAAGTTTGTTGTACAAATGTCCGCGAAAAAAATTGACTTCATACATAGCGTAAATTAATAACACGCGGTTAAAACACATCCACCTTAAATAAATGGTTTGGTTTAAAATAACTTAAATTTGATCAAAATAAGAGAAAGAAAAGAAATACAATTAACCATACAATGATGATCCAAAACAAATAATTACTTAGCTTAGAAACATGAGTAAGTAATAATTATGAGGAAGATTTCAAGTTAAACTATATTTAAATAATAGATGAATCTCGAATCCTAAACCTGGAAAAGAGGAAATACGATATCCCATGTTTATTCCTTTTAAGATTTTAAGAACTGATGCTGAACAAATTGCTTTCAGGGGAATATATATTACATTTTACCCCTCTAAATAATGTAATAAGATCATTTGTAACAGTTATAGCATATTTTATTTCCATTCTTGGTTCTTTTTGTTTAATAAAGTTGGAAAGTTATCGCTGAAGGTTACAAAATAACTCTTCTGTATTTGGAGCTCTTTTGTGTTTGGAACTCTTCTGTGTTTGGAACTCTTTTGTGTTTGGAACTCTTCTGCGCGTCTAAAACAGAGAAGATTTCCAATACACGCCAGCTGCGCGGTTAGCGTCGTCATATAGAACAGTCTAAACACACAGTGTCTCGAACGCAGCAGATTACGGACGGAAAGGGAAGAAAACGCTAAAAGGTAGGCAATTTATTTTTTTCGGAGAATAATTTAGAATTTATATTTTAAAATAGTTTCTTCGACGGAAAATTTCTTTTGATATGTATACTCCAAGGGTTATAAGTAACAGATATTAAAGCATTAGAATTCATTACTTGTCAGCAAATATCTGTCAACCCCCACCCCCCCCCACCCCCCGTCTACCTATGATTTTCACGTTTGTGCGTGTGCGTGTGTGTTGTTTTTTTTTTTCGCTTATCAACAAATTGAATTTGTTCTTCGGGTTTTCATTTCATGGTTTAAAATAAAAGCCCCATTACCCTACCCCTAACAAAGAGTAAAAGCTGCATCAATATGCTAATAAACATTCTTTAGAGTAAGAGTTGTACCAAACTGCATGATAGAAAAGAGGGGTTAGGGAGCGGCAGAGAATTATTCTTGTTATACGAAATGAAATTATTATTTTTTTTATTGTAACACTTCCTTCCTTGTGATTTCAATAATCTCTCTATATATCCATACAAATGATTTCGAATCAAGCTTTGGACAAAAGGGTATAAAATCTCAATATATACTAATATTTGACTCGAAAAGATCTGCAATTAATCAGCGACTTTCATCTTAAAAAAATAATAAAAAGAGCTATAAAATGAACGATCCCATCGGGAATCGAACCCGGCACCCCTTAATCTGAAGTCCGCTGTTCTACCTACTGAGCCAAAGTGTATGATGGAAATGACAAAATAAACTTTAATAGTTTCGCTACACAAAGTATTTAAATTAGAAAAACAATAACCACGCCTACTGAAATCACGTGACAGAAAGTGACATTGACGAGATGGCTCCGGAGCAATCTTCGTAAAACCCCCTATACCCTAACCCTAACCCTAACCCAAACCCTAACCCTAACCCTAACCCTAACCCTAACCCTGTCTTAAACTTAACCTAGTATCTTAAACTTAACCTGGTATCTTAAACTTAACCTGGTATCTTAAACCTAACCTGGTATCTTAAACTTAACCTGGTATCTTAAACTTAACCTGGTATCTTAAATCTAACCTGGTATCTTAAACCTAACCTGGTATCTTAAACTTAACCTGGTATCTTAAACCTAACCTGGTATCTTAAACCTAACCTGGTATCTTAAACTTAACCTGGTATCTTAAACTAATCTGGTATCTTTAAGTAAGATATAAAATATTGTTTTCCGGTTTTTGTTAACAAGAAAAGGTAATACTTTGGATATTGATCATTTTACTAGATCTTATTTTTCTTAAACTTGTTGAAAATATTAGGTCTAGAAATATCAAATTATTGAAACGTACTTTTTTCATTGGGGTCATAATTCTTCGAAATGTCTAATTTTTAATTATGTTCCATGCGCAGATTTTGAGGGGGTGCGGTGGTGGGTCCGCCCCCCCCCCTCCCTTGAATTTTCAGAGATATTAAACTGATAAAAAAAAAAAAGCAAGTAAAAAGTGACCTTTAGACCGCCCCGACTAAAAACGGAGACTACTTTTGTGACGCAGACCCAGTTTAAGTTTGTATGAGAAGTAACAGATATTAAAGCATTAGAATTCATTACTTGTCAGCAAATATCTGTCACCCCCCACCCCCCACCCCCCGTCTACCTATGATTTTCACGTTTGTGCGTGTGCGTGTGTGTTGTTGTTTTTTTTTTCGCTTATCAACAAATTTCTCTCAATCACTCCACCCCCCTCCAGCTATGAAATAGTAATTTCACGTTTGGCAACTTTTATTTTGCTTGCCAGGAAATTGAAGAGTTAAAATGGATTGTTTTTTACTGTGGTCCCCCCCCCCCTTTTTTGGAAAAAAATCCTTGATCCAATCCATGGTAGAAAATTACGCTGGTATCTTAATACTCTCTTTATATTGCATTATTTTTGCAATAAGTTTGTTGTACAAATGTCCGCGAAAAAAATTGACTTCATACATAGCGTAAATTAATAACACGCGGTTAAAACACATCCACCTTAAATAAATGGTTTGGTTTAAAATAACTTAAATTTGATCAAAATAAGAGAAAGAAAAGAAATACAATTAACCATACAATGATGATCCAAAACAAATAATTACTTAGCTTAGAAACATGAGTAAGTAATAATTATGAGGAAGATTTCAAGTTAAACTATATTTAAATAATAGATGAATCTCGAATCCTAAACCTGGAAAAGAGGAAATACGATATCCCATGTTTATTCCTTTTAAGATTTTAAGAACTGATGCTGAACAAATTGCTTTCAGGGGAATATATATTACATTTTACCCCTCTAAATAATGTAATAAGATCATTTGTAACAGTTATAGCATATTTTATTTCCATTCTTGGTTCTTTTTGTTTAATAAAGTTGGAAAGTTATCGCTGAAGGTTACAAAATAACTCTTCTGTATTTGGAGCTCTTTTGTGTTTGGAACTCTTCTGTGTTTGGAACTCTTTTGTGTTTGGAACTCTTCTGCGCGTCTAAAACAGAGAAGATTTCCAATACACGCCAGCTGCGCGGTTAGCGTCGTCATATAGAACAGTCTAAACACACAGTGTCTCGAACGCAGCAGATTACGGACGGAAAGGGAAGAAAACGCTAAAAGGTAGGCAATTTATTTTTTTCGGAGAATAATTTAGAATTTATATTTTAAAATAGTTTCTTCGACGGAAAATTTCTTTTGATATGTATACTCCAAGGGTTATAAGTAACAGATATTAAAGCATTAGAATTCATTACTTGTCAGCAAATATCTGTCAACCCCCACCCCCCCCCCCCACCCCCCGTCTACCTATGATTTTCACGTTTGTGCGTGTGCGTGTGTGTTGTTTTTTTTTTCGCTTATCAACAAATTGAATTTGTTCTTCGGGTTTTCATTTCATGGTTTAAAATAAAAGCCCCATTACCCTACCCCTAACAAAGAGTAAAAGCTGCATCAATATGCTAATAAACATTCTTTAGAGTAAGAGTTGTACCAAACTGCATGATAGAAAAGAGGGGTTAGGGAGCGGCAGAGAATTATTCTTGTTATACGAAATGAAATTATTATTTTTTTTATTGTAACACTTCCTTCCTTGTGATTTCAATAATCTCTCTATATATCCATACAAATGATTTCGAATCAAGCTTTGGACAAAAGGGTATAAAATCTCAATATATACTAATATTTGACTCGAAAAGATCTGCAATTAATCAGCGACTTTCATCTTAAAAAAATAATAAAAAGAGCTATAAAATGAACGATCCCATCGGGAATCGAACCCGGCACCCCTTAATCTGAAGTCCGCTGTTCTACCTACTGAGCCAAAGTGTATGATGGAAATGACAAAATAAACTTTAATAGTTTCGCTACACAAAGTATTTAAATTAGAAAAACAATAACCAC